>NC_081411.1:420819070-421119070 GCF_030272615.1 Cryptomeria japonica | reverse complement strand
AAAAGAAGCAAGACTTGGTGTCAATATCCATTGTTGAGGCCGAATATATAGTTGTTGCTACATGTTGTTCACAAGTGCTATGGATGAAGCAGACATTGAAGGACATATAGATGGAGATACTAGATCCTATTCCAATCTAGTGTGATAACTCAAGTGCAATCAACATCTCCAATAATCCAATAATGCACTCAAGAACAAAACACATTGCAATCAAGTATCATTTCTTGAGGGAGAAGCTAGCAGACAAGGAGGTCATTGTAGAATATGTTCCAACTAGTGAGCAAATTGCTGACATATTTACAAAGCCACTTCCTTTGGGTCCATTTGAGTACTTGAGATACAAGATGGGAGTTGTCCCACCATCCGGCTGCACTTAAATGTGAAGGAGGATATATGATTCAGGGGGACTCAAAAAAGGTTACTATCTTTTGACTCTTGAATCATGAAGCATGGACACAGAGGGAGAATGTATCCTAACCTGATGAAGGCAAGCGAGAGATTATGGGTAGACTCTGGCAGTATGATTGGTGTCAGACTAAGGTTCCCTTTGCCATTGCTATCAAAGGGGGAGAGAAACCAGAACATAAAATATTGACACCAATGCCAAAGGGAGAGATTGTTGGCATTGAGTTGTCATTGATGTCAACTGATATTGTAGGCCACCAGTAGGGTATGTTAACCAATATTACAGGCTACCAATAGGATATGTCAACCTGGTATGAAGAAGATTGAACCGGCATATAGGATATTAACATGAAGGCATGTCAAATGGTATGATGGAATCCAAGAAGGTAGTGAGACCAGAACATAAAATGTTAACATCAATGCCAAAGGGGGAGATTGTTGGCATTAAGTTGTCATTGATGTCAACCAGTATTGCAGGCCATCGGTAGGGCATGTTAATTGATATTGTAGGCTACCAGTAGGATATGTCAACTTGGTATGAAGAAGATTGAACCGACATAAAGGAGATTAACATGAAGGCATGTCAACCAATATGATGGAAGCCAAGAAGGTATTGAGATTGTCAGTGACATCACCAGTAAGAGTTGACATGAAGTGGTGTGTTGGCATGATAAGTTGTAACCAGTATGTAGATTGGCTATTTGCTTATGATAATGTTTGTGATGAAAAGAGATCACAAACCACCAGAGGGGAAGCTGAGTTATCGATGTAGTGTATGTTGTTGGATAGCAGTAGGAGAAGGTTTAACCGGTAAGGGTTTATGCCGGTATGAGGACTTGTTGAATGAATGAGTGTGAACTGAATCAATGTTGGTGAGTTGAACATCTACTTGTTTGACAAGTGGATTCCCATTGGCAACAAGGAAGAGGTCGATGTGTGCAACGCTAAGGCATTGTAGGTGAGGTTTTTGTTGTTGGCATTCTACACTCTAGTGAGAAATGATGGTGTTGTCATTGATGGAAACTTACCAGAAACCTTGTGGACATCTTCAGGCACCGACAACGGCAAGCATCGGCAGCGGCAACAATGTATACCGACATCCCAGCCGACAAGAATAAAGTTTTGTTTATTGTATTTAATTGTAAATATCTTTTGTAAAGTCGACAAGGCATATTGTTATAAGACTCTTATATGTATGAGGTCTTGTAAATCCTTTGTAAGAAGAGATAAACAGAGGTAGCATGGATGTGAAGTGAAGAGTGAATATTAAGGCTGATTTTGTATAAGGTTTATGGTTATTGTATGAGCTTAAACCGGTACTAAACCTGGCATAGCAGATGCTGAATTATAGTAGTACATTATATTGGATTTTCATAATCCATTTGTAAGTCAGTGAGACTTCCCTTTTGTGATTGAGCAGTGAGCTCTAAGCAGTTGGCTGTCTTGTGTGTGCAGGCCCCTCTTGTAGGCAATATCCATTCATTGGCCAATGAGTGAATATTGTGGGTCACAAATCCCACCGAGGGTTTTCCCACACCGGGTTTCTTTGTTAAACTTCTTGTGTTATGGTGTGTTTTCTATGATGTCTTTACTATTCTTATTTACTGCATTAATTCTTGTTTACCGATACACTGTTTTGGAATGAAAAATACTTAATAAGGTTAAAGAATTTGTTAACCAGTTAGATACTAATTCACCCCCCCTCTCAGTATCTTTGGGACTATCATCAATCCTAACAATTGGTATTAGAGCCTAGTCCTCTATTTTGAAAAGTCTAACAACTTGAGGAAGATTCTGACACCGGTATAGATTGAGAACTTAAGAAAGCAATTAGAAGGAGCTCTTCTAGACTATGATGTAGAGAAATTGAAAAATATCAAACTTGAAGATGATCTAAGGACTGCATAGGAATTCATTCAAGGACTTCAAGAGAATCTCACTATTGCTAGAAATAAGAGAAAAGAACTTCATGAAAAGATGCAGAGTAATTATGATGAAAAGGAAACTCTTAATGAGCTTGCAAGCAAGATAAGGCAAGAAAACTGCAAATCAACATAAAGAGAAATTCAAGAAAAGTTTAGAAGAACTTGATGGTATGCTAAAAATTCAAAAACCTAATGGAGACACTAATGGACTTGGATTTGAAGTTGGAGAAAGTTTCGGTACTACAAATAATGATGATCACAGTAAACCGGTAAGACAACCTAATGCCTACAAATTTAATGGTAAATGCTTTAACTATAACAAATATGGTCATAGAGCAAATCAATGTAGATCTAGAAAAAACTAGAACATTAATGCACCCACTGGTCAATGTTCCAAATGCAACAAAATTGGTCATAATTCAGAAAACTGCAAAATGAATGTAAGATGTTATGTTTGTGGAAGATTTGGGCACTTATCTAGTCAATGCAGAACACAAACCGGCATAGGATATGGAAAGGCTATTCAGAAAAACAATGTGACTTGTTATGCTTGTAACAAGATTGGACATATTGCAAAATTTTGTCGAAGCAAGACTTCACTGACAAACAATAAAGGACCCAGTTTGAAAGGCAAAGAGAAGGTTGATGAGGTAAAACAAGAATTTGCAAGATAATGGATTAGAAAGATAGATCAGAATGTTGATAAGACTATTCCTTCACCGGTAGAATAGAGTATTACTCCACTGATAGGAGACTCTTCATCCAACTGAAGAAGTAACCCTTGGGGGTATTGCAACAAGTTGAAAATCTTGCAAGTTTACCCTTGGCTGATAGTGAGAAGATGGACTTCTTCTCTACTGGCAGATGTGTTAAGTTTCAATTAATCGGCGAGCATTTATTACAGTTGTTGGAGGAAAAGACATTATAAATCAGTGATTTTCCCTCTTTTTCAATTCACCGAGCATTCAAACTTTCAAAGAGTGTGAAAATACGAGCGAAGGCATCCTTAGCAAGAAGAGAAGCAAGTTCTTTCAAGAATTCAAACCTATTAGGCAGATTAAGGTATTTATCAATGGCTTCCTCCTCTGCTCTAGAATTTATTGCAAACCCTACTATTGTGGAAGTAGTTAAACACCCTAGACCCATTTGTAAGATCATTCCTGAGATAGCAAAACATGATGATTCCCTGGGTGCTTTTTCAAAAATTCCAAAAGGTGTTGCATATGCTGAAGACCCTAGAATCTATAATCATTGCCATATTGAGGAATTAGGTTCAGAAGAAATATTGAAAATGTAAAAAAATGTTATTTGTGATGAAAGTGAAAAAGTAAAACCGGAACATAAGGTTATTGAAACTTTAGTTTTTGTGGAAATCCTTGACATCCCAAAATTTCCTAAGGAGGTAGTAAGGATTGTGCTTAGCAAAGTTCATGGAGAATTATTTTGGCTAGACTCTATTTGTAAAATCACCAGAGAAGCAGTTAGGGCAGTGACTAGTGTGTGTGTGAAAAAGTGAACCTGTAGCTGCAAGCACAACACTTAAATTAAGTCATTATATACATGGTTAGTAATCAATAATCAATAAAAATAAACCATAGCAAAGCGACCCATTTCCTTCTAAATGATGTGAGTATAAGATTGCTCTTAGTTTGTTATAAGCAATACCAGTGACTAGACTACACCAAGACGAAGGATTTAATCTATATGATATTAAGCTATATGGATGCAAGATAAATGAATAATTCAAGAAATAATAACCAATTCAAGAAACAATGGATGCAAGTAATCTAAAAAAAGCAATAATAATCAATCAATGACTCCAGAGCAAAATCAGCATAATAATGATGTATTCTCAAAAATCTCCGGGGTGAATTGGAATGAGAGATGATGACTGAATTTATAGAGTTACAGAGAGATGATGAAAAAGCTCAATTTAGGATTAATTGAAATAATTGAGAAATCAGGTTGAGTTAACCTTGAGATAGATTCCAATTATAGTTCAATTGAAATGCATTCAAATTAGAAGTCCAAGTTGCATTGGAAAACAATAATAAATCAATTCCATGCATTTGTGATAAAAATAGATCATTCTTAAATTTGATCAAGAAAAGAGTCTTCTGAATGCAACTGAACTTCTTTTCTAAAAGCTTTGAGTTCCAATTTAAGAGAATAATTAATAATTCAATTAATTGCTTTTCTGATTTCAAGTTCTCAATTTAGAAAAAGAAATAATATCTCAAGTTTGATTTCTCTCTTAATTCAATTCTTTTTATTTAATTTTCAATTCAATCTTTGTTTTGTAATAAATTCTTCTTTTTGTAGCAAATTAATTCTTTTTTGCATGATTGAATGGCAAATTTATTAATTAATTAAATATGCAAAGATATTTAATAAATTAAAATAGGATAATTGATCAAAATGAATATTCTTGGAATGATTCAATTAGTTAAATAAATATTTAATTAATATTGGGTAATTGATTTTGCCATGTGATATTTGATAATTAAAGAATTAATTATGTGCTCAAGATTGATTTAATTGCCTTTTGGTTAGGACCTTGGTGATGTTGTCGAGATTAGGGGCCCATGGTTTAGACGACCATTTTTAGGGTATTACATTTGCCCCTCTTTGAATTAATGTGCGAGCAATGCTTTGGTTCAAAGAATGTGTGATGTCTAGGAGATGTCAGTTCTGAACTTTATTGATCATGAACTAGATGAAAGCAAGGTGTTAGCTTGATTCGAAGTGAGAAAACTGAATGAAGTTTGATTAAAACGATAATGCTCCCGAACTTGATTGAACTAAGGAACGATAGAAAACAAAGATACCGAACTTGAACTTGATTGATCAAGAAGTGGATCTTACTGATCTAGAACTTGATTGATCTTAGATGCAGTGAGTGATGATAAAAAAATATCGATCTTGATCTTGATTGATCAAGACACGATGAAGATAAACTGTCCAGCTTGATCAAGAAATGAATACTAAACACCTACTTAGATTTAGAGTGATCAAAGAAACTCTTTAAACTTTTTGATTGAGTTTAAACGAATAATCAGTTTGATTTGAAGCGATGAAACTGATTAATGTTAAGAGATTAATTCAGATGAAAGACAAATATCAACTTGATTTGAAGCCATGAAACTAATATGCCCCTAGTGATTGATTGATTCAGATGATCAAGGGATCTCAACTTGATGTGAAGTGATGAAGCTGAGATGCCTCTTAGCGATAAGGATTGATTTTCTTTAATTGAAAAGATTTTGCTCGACTTTTGATGAAAATTTGGAAAAGTTCTCGATATTTTGAAGAATGTGAAGTCATAAGGTCACAAGTATGCCCCCTCGGGAGAAAAATCGAAAGATAGCGAGGGTAGTTGATTTTAGGCAATTGTGCGATGAGCAGTCATTTGAGCGCAAATTGATTTTGAAGAATATTGAAGTTTTGGCAATGATTGAATTAATCGCAAAGTTGACTGGTAGAATTGAAATTGATATTCAGTGTTGATTGTTGAGAAATTGAGCGCAACTTGAAGAAAGAATGAGCATTTGATGAAAAGAGTGCTAAGTGGTCCAGATTGTGAAATTGACTAGCAAGATGATCTCGATTTTCGATTTCGATCCCAAAAAATGGAATCAGAGCAGGCACATTAGCCAAGGGTACAATTTTCGTATCCATCGAAGCAAGTTGAAAAATTCGGTTTTTGGCTATATATAGGACGAAAGTGTCATTTTCAATTCATTTTAACCCTCCAAGTTTGAAAATTCAAAAGGCCTTCTGTGAAGAAAAATGGTGGTCCCTACTTGTCAGCATCGATTCGAGCACCAAAGAAGACATAATCAACCCTGAAACTATGAGCTAGCGGTAAGTGATCGATCTCAATCCTCTTTATGTTTCCAATTTTGAATTTTTTTGTTTATTTTTCACATTTTTGACAGGTTTTGGGTTGGGTGTCTCGGTTTATCGTGCAAGACAGGATCCTGTCTCGTACGAGAAACTGGAAAATTTTCTTTCATCGTTTAAGACCATTAGATTTGTCGTACGGGAGTAACCCTTGTGTCATACGATAGGTCGGTTAGGAGACCATTTTGTCGTGTGTTATGTAAAACTTTGTCATTTGAGGTTGTTTTCTCGTATGAGAGCCATTCCTGACTCATATGAGATTCTGTTTAACTGTGTTTTGTTGTTCGAAAAATAGTGACCATTTTTGAAAATGTAAACATGAAATTTTGCTTTGGCATTTGACTTAGTTGAATTTACATGATGTTTAACTTCTCTTGTAGGATTATTTGGAATGTTTTCTAATGCTTCATTGTTGGATTATGCAGGTTTGATTACCTCTTGTGCTCTTTAGATGCGTATATCCTCCCACTATGGCATTAGTTTGGGATTTGTCTGAGGTTGAGTAGGCACATATTGATATGTGTGGCTTTACCCACCTGATGCAATTACCTGATATCCGTGTGAACCACAGGATGCTCATAGCGCTGGTAGAACGATTTCATTCAGAGCATAATACCTTTCATTTGCCAGTTAGGGAGTTGACCATCACTCCCGAGGATGTGTACAGGATCTTTCGTATCCCTTTTGCTGGGGATAAGGTGGACTATGATACTACATTGTTACTTGGACTGCAGGCACTGAGGAACATTTTTTAGGGATCCAAATATCTTGACTTGTTCTATGAGTTGGGATATATTGATGGGCAGGTACAATGAGGAGTATCTGCTGGCATGTGTCCTAGTAGGTTTCATCAGTTGCTTCCTGATGCCGGATAGAGGGCAACAAGGTTTTTAGAGTGGATGGGGCTGTATGCTGGAGAGGTTGATAGAGACCTCTGCAGAGACTAGGCTAGGGCTCTTGTTTATTAGCCCACATGTATCGAGAGATGCATGAGATCATTTATAGAGAGGGGCAGAGCACGGCTACTAGGGTATATATTTTGCAGGTGTGGGCTTGGGAGCACCTTCCTGTGTGTCGACCGATAGTGATAGACAATAGGGAGCCAGGACAGCCGATCATTTATAGATATGTTGGATATATCATGTAGCCCCATCTGGGTAAGACAGACTTCTGGAGATGGCAACTCAATGACTTGATAGCTATCGTATGGTGACCATATAGAGGGTTAGAGCCATGGGATGATTGGCGGGTAGTGTGGAGAGATCTATTTGTCACACACCCACTGATTGGGAGATCGCACACTGTTGTGGAGCGATTCGTCATTTCATGAGTGATGAGGAAGTATGGCTGGCCTTAGGGGATCTCATGGGAGTTTATAGAATATGCTAGGTATGCTGACAAGGAGAGGTAGGGTTGGGCACCTAGGCTATCTTATGCCTTGGCTATGCAGGAGCTGACAGGTTTACACCGCTTGAGGTGGGATTACCTGGATGATATAGCAGATGTGGGGGTATTGCCCCAGTATAGAGACTACTTTCAACAGCATCATTTCCCATGTTTGATAGATCTGGGTGAGCAGGCTCCTCACATTGAGGATGTTGAGGAGGATGTCCCTGCACCAACACAGGGATAGGGCCAGAGACATGGCCAGAGGCAGAGGGCTGAGGCTCCAAGATGGGGTAGTGATGATCCGGGTGCGAGCAGTAGTAGGGTACCAGCTCAGGGTGGGCAGCAAAGGAGTGAGGGTGGATCCCTAGGGGGAGTGGGTGAGGCGGAGGAGGACAGAGCAGCTCCTAGATAGGTATGACAGTGGAGAGAGGAGTAGAGTGGAGGTGGTGGTGGCGGTGGAGATGGGGGTGGAGATGGGGGACCTGCGAGAGAGCATGGACAGGATGCTGGTAGGTTGATGAGAGCATGTCTTGCAGAGCTACAGTCACAGTTGATAGTGGCGCAGAATCAGCTGGTGGAGCGAGACCGATAGCTGGCCGAGGTGAGGACTGAGTGTGATCGCTAGATTGTGGCTTTGAGAGTAGAGTCAAGAGCAGAGATAGAGTCTCTATGATAGGAGGTCCTTCTCCAGAGCAGTAGGGCATCTTATTACGTAGCAGCGTATAGTGCTATAGTTCCTATTGCACAGCAGGTGCAACCTTATTCGCAGTATATAGCCCGATCAGAGGGAGCATGAGCACCTTGACATGATCCCAGGCATCAGGTTCCTCCTCCTCCACTAGGCGATGAGGGAGAGGGTGCCAGCTAGATGATTCTTTTTGTAGCTGGGATTTTTTTTTGTAGACACACCCATATTTTTGTAGCCTATATGATTCTTGCTCCGATGGGAATTTGTACATGTCATTGGACATCATTTGTACCCTTATACTTGAGATGATATATATATATATACGAGATCCGATTTGACTTCATTGTACTTGTGTCAATTGGTTATGAGATGTTTTTATATGCTTTATTCTATATGTATGCATTTCTTTTTCAGCATGAATGTATGTATTCCAAATGATTATGGATGTCTATGTTTTTGTTTCTTTTCATATGCAAATAAATGAATGCAAATGAGTAATAATGAAATGAATGAATCTATATAAGATGTTTATGTATGTAGCTAACATCTCAAAACACAAGTACTCGATCAAAGAAATAATGAAGAAGAGACCACTTAGCGAAGAAATGGTGAAGCTTCTAGCTCTAATTTAGCAAATGAAGAGATCATTATTATTACACCCAAAATCACTCTAAAGTCACAAAATGCAAAAGGAAATGCAAAATGATATGCAACCTAAACCTAGTCATTGGATTTAAAATGCTTAAGATTCATCATTGAGCATAACGAACACAACAGGTAGGTTAGAGTTCCTTTCTTTTTCAATGTGCAATATTAATTATCTTGTCCGCAATGACCCTTTTTTTGTTCATATCCTTGGACAGATTTTGCAGGGACCCGAATTGCATCATAAAGAAATTCCCTCAAAGCAAACAAAGAAATGATATGGACCTCCCTATAGCATACAAATAAGCGGAGTCGAGGTATGTGAGGCGATTTCACCTTAATGTGAAGGCTCTTATCATAGACACCCAGCTAATTTATATGTTTCTTGATCATCAGGATCATTTCTACAAGCAGAGAACAAAGAAAATATTATGCCCCCAATCCTTGCTCCTCTTAGTCAATACAGACTTCCTCGAGTTACTCAGGGGGATAATAATTGAAAAGCAATATAAAAGATAGCATACAAAGAAAATTTTCCTGCATAGCTCAAACTGTTTAGTGATTGTTTTCTGTTATGTTGTTTTGCTTGTTAACTCAGTGATAAAAACTCTGTAGTAGTCAGGAGACAAATGACTGACTCGGAGTGTACGACCGGTTTTCACTGACGGGAAAATGACTTGTTTGATACTGCTTAGGACATGGGATGTGCTCTGTCAATTTTCCTAAGACTAGGGCATTGATCAGTTTCAAGTCATGTGGGTTTTAACGAACCAGGGTGTCACAAAAGTGATTGCAAAATATGTACAAGTGAAAGCAAAGATGCATGAAAGCGGGAAATGCCAACGTTGCGTTGATAGATGGAGCATTTGAGTACAAGAGGTGCCTATTTACCAAGTTTTCACCTGCTTGGCAGAGAATCAAATTTTTTTTTTTACCAAGGTGCCTGTTTACCAGGTTTTCACTAGGGCATTTTCTCTTTTGTATTTTTATTTTATTTTTTTATTTTTTTAACTTTTTTCAAGACTTTTTCAATTTTTAGGGATTTTTTCAGGACTTTTTCAGTTGTACAGTTTGCTGGAGCAGAGAATGCTAAGTAAAGAATCTTTTCAGGTGGATGGTGTTAATCGGTTCTTGGAGCTATTCTCCTTTCAATGTTGAGAGCTAATAGGCACCAGAGCCAAAGACTACAGTAACAATATAGGGACCCAGCCAGTTGGGTTCAAAATTCCCTTTGTTGTCTCAAAACTGTTGATTTTTTGGATTTTCTCTTAGTACTAGGTCTCCAACCTAAAATTATCTTTGTCTAGCCTTCTTGTTATATCCTCTGGACATTCTCTTTTGGTACACTCTAAGATGATAAAACGCCACTTGCCGACGTTCATCCAGCAATTTGAGTTCTTGCAATCTAGATATTCTGTGATCTTCATCAGTAACAAGACCTTGCAACGAAACTCTTAGAGATGGTATTTCTACTTCAATAGGTAATACTTCTTTGGACCCATACACCAAAGAGAAAGGTGTAGCCCCAGTAGGTGTTCTAATACTTGTTCTGTAAGCCCATAGTGTAGGATTGAGTTGCAGATACCAATCCTTCCCAGATTTGTTCACTGTTCTATGCAAGATAGTCAGTAGGTTTTTGTTAGATGCCTCGGCTTGTCCATTACCTTGAGGGTAATATACTGATGACCAATGTTGCTTTATTTTGAATTTCTCACAAAGTTCATCCAGGTCTTTATTCTTGAATTGTCCTCCATTATCAGTCACGATGGATGAAGGTATCCCATACCTACAAATTATATAGTTTAGGATAAATAAGGTGACTTGTTTACCAATTGTTTTGATGAGCGGAACCGCCTCTACCCACTTGGTGAAATACTCAGTGGCCGTTATGATGAATTTATGTCCGTTGGATGATGCAAGATATATCTGACCAATGAGATCAAAGGCCCATTGCTGAAAAGGCCAGTGTGTAATGAATGGTATGAGATCCCTCGCCAAGGCGTGTATGAGATTTCCATGAAGCTGACATTTCTGACAAGTCTTAGCAAATTTTATGGCATCTTTTTCCATATCTGGCTAGTACTAGCCAGCCCATAATAGTTTCAAAGCTAAAGTAAACCATTTGAATGAGATCCACAAATACCTTCATGGACTTCCGATAATGCACATTTAGACTCTTCAGTTTCTAGACATCTAAGCAATGTACCGTCCAAACCTTGTCTAAATAAATCATTAGCTATGATAACATACTGTGAAGCGTTTTGAGTTAGGTTTCATTTCTCATTTCGGGTAAGATTTTCAGGAATAACTTGGTCACGTAGATAGGAGTAGATGTGGCTATATCTAGATGAGTTGTGTCCAATAATAGAACAAGCTATTTGGGTTTCAGGGGAATCATAAGCTGGGTAACGTAACTCTTCCACCAAGAATTCAAAGCAAGCTTTGAACTCTTGTAATTCAAGTATGGATGCCAGAGTGGCCATAGCATCTACTACTCTATTAGCAGACCTTGGGATCTACTAGAATGACATAAAAGCAAAGTACTTCTTGAGATCGTCCACCATTCTCTTGTAAGGCATCAACTTCTCATCTCAAGTCTGATATGTGTCATTGATTTGATTGACGACCAGCTAAGAATCTCCATAAATATGTAATTCAACAACCTTCCATTCAATGAATAGCTTTATCCCATTTACCAAGGCTTCATACTCTGCAATATTGTTTGTGCAGGGGAATAAAATCTTGTAAGATTTTGGGATGGAGTATTTTTGAGGAGTAATGAATAATATGCCAGCACCTAAACCATTTTGAGTAAAGGACCCATCAAAGAACATCTTCCAGGGTTGTTGAGTAAGATGCATTATTGATTCATCTGGGAACTCGATGTGTAGCGGTTGAGTACCCTCAAGTGGAGCTTCAGCAAGTTGATCAGCAATTACCTGTCCTTTTATGGCTTTGTGTTCCATATATTCAATGTCAAACTCTGTAAGGATCATTACCCACTTTGCCAATCTTCTGGTGAGTGTTGCTTTATTAAGAAGATACTTGAGTGGATCGATTTTGGCCACCAACTTGACTGAATGTGCTAGCATATAGTGCCTTAGTTTCTGTGATGCAAAGACTAATGTCAAGCATGCTTTTTCTATTATAGTATAATTCATTTCATAAGACACCAATGTCCTGCTGATGTAATAGATAGCTCTTTCCTTTTTGCCGTCATCCTGTTGCACCAAAAGTGCCCCCGGTGATGAATCTATTGCTGATATATATAAGATTAATGGTTTGCCTTGAATAGGTGGCATTAAGATCGATGGATTTGATAGATACTCTTTGATTTGCTAAAGATGTTGTTCACATTCTTGATCCCAATTATATAATACGCCTTTCCTTAGTACCTTCGTGAAAGGTTGAGCCTTGTCTGCTAGCTGAGAAATGAACCTTCTAATAGACTGGAGATGTCCTTGTAGACTTCTCATTTGACTGCTATTCTTTGGAGGTGGCATTTCCATTATGGCTTGGACTTTCTCAGGATCAACTTCGATTCCTTTTTTTGAAATAATGTATCCAAGTAGCTTACTATATGTCACTCTGAATGTACACTTCTTTGGGTTTAACCAGAGTTTGAACTTTTCCATTCTATCGAGGATAGGACCTAACTCTTGAATATGTGTTGATCTTTTCATAGTTTTCACTAAAGTATCATCAACGTAGTCTTCCATATTCTTGTGCATCATATCATGAAAAATTGTAGTGACTGCTCTTCGATAGGTTGCTCCTACGTTCTTTAGCCCAAATGGCACGACATTCCAGCAAAAGGTTCCCCATGCACAAGTGGAAGTTATCTTTTCTTGATCTCTAGAAGTGATTTTAATCTGATTGTAGCCAGAAAATCCATCCATTAGTGAGTACATCTCATACCCAACTGTCATGTCGACTATCATATCAATATTTGGCAATGGAAAGTCATCTTTTGGACATGCTTTATTGAGATCTCTAAAATTTGTACAACCTTTGATAGATTTATCTGCCTTCGACATAGGTACTATGTTGGAAATCCATTCAGCATAATCTATTGCTCTAATAAATCCAGCTTTAAGTAGTTTCTCTAGTTCAACTTTGACCAATAGTGCGACATGCGGGTGCATCTTACGAAGTTTTTGTTTAACTGGTTTTACTCCTAGTGTGATTGAGAGATGGTGCATAATGAGATTAGGATCCAAGCCTAGCATATTAGAGTACGTCCATGCAAAATTTATTTTCTTCTCTAAGAGTAGCTGAGTGAAATCCTTCAATTCCTCTACCGATAGTGATTGAGCTACGTGAATAATTTGTGGTGTCTCTTGATTCTCGATATTTACTGGCTGAGTTGGCTTGATCAATATGGAAGACTGCTCCTGAAAATGACTGGGCAGTATACCAAGTATCTCACCTTTAGGCGCCTCAAAGAGGTTTTCACCTTTAGGTACGTCCTTTATTTTTTCTTTTTCAGATTCTGACACCGCCACTATATGGTTTTCGCCATCAGATCTTTTATTTTTATTTTTCCTATTTTTGTGACTAAGATACTTGATATCCTCTTCAGTCATATTTTCACTCCGTTCACTAGTGGAAGAGTTCATAGGTTCGACTGCATTGAGATAATAGGATAATGTATAGTCATTGGAAAAAATAGGTATATCCATGGGTTGATTCTGTAAAGTACAGTCAATCAATTTAGGATGTATTAAGGACAAATTTTGGATAGGTTTAAGAGCGTTCACGGTATTGTTATCACAACTGCGGATTGAAAAGTCAACTTCCAGAATGATACATTGCGTAAGTGTCTCGAGACCAGGAAGAGTCAAATCATGATTATTAAAGTTCACGTTAATATTTAATCGATCTAATCCAATAGACATACTTGTAACATCATTTACTACACCGGACTGGACGTCATGTCATGGTTTAACAGCAATAAGACTAGTAGACAACTTTTCATTGTTTGTATCAGATGATTCAGAATTTAAGGATGAGTGGGTATCATCATGAACATGACTATTATTAGAGTCCTCAGAATCATCAGAGTTATCAGATGAAGTTTCCAAGTCTCTGTTAGGTGATTTAGTAAGCATATGTATGGTATCAGTACTAACATCTTTAATGCTACAAATTCTTTCATATTGTAGTTCATTTGTCATTTGTATCTAACACACTTGTTGACATGATCTCATTGTTTCTATGATTTTTTTTCATCTACTCCATTCAGCTTCTTCTGGACTGATAATTGGTTCTTGTTTTGTAGCTTCTAACTCTTCCTGTGTAGTGCTATAAATGATTTGTTCTATTTTAGGATAAGGATACATAGATGAGAAGTTTTCTGGTATTGTTCCTTCTTTCAATGCTTGTTCATAATTTGCTTGCCTCTTTTGTCTAATTTCTTGTATTTCCCTCTCTAGTTTTATGCGCATCAGCTCTTGAGTATCATCTATGACACCACTAGATTCTTCTGGAGTTTCTATAGCGGATGTGTCTGAAAGATAGTCAGGACCCCATTCATACTCATTTGAATTAGTCTCTGAATCATCTACTTGTCACTTGCCAGTATATGTGACTGGAACTTTTAATGGTGCAAACAAATCTCTGATTCTCACAAATTCATCTCTTATATCCTCAGGAACCTCTACTTCTTGTATTATCGTAGTTGATATCGTCAAAGCTTGAGCAATGACTATTTATTCTTTCTTGACTATTGATTCCTCTTTCTCTTTTCTACACTCTTCTTTTGTTTGTTTAGTGTTTGCTTCATGTAATGTTAAAGGCGATATCTTTTTCAAGCTTTTAGACTTAGAGACATGTTTTTATTCTAGTGTCTATTGAGGATTGTATCCCAGTCCAGCCTTATCATTTGTGGATTTGGTTTGTAGCTGAATTGGTTCAGTAATACCTTCTTTTTGTTTTCCCAAAGGACCAGTACCTGAGTACCCCATGCGTTGAATCATTTTGTAACCATGACCATATTGGTTTGAGGAAATATCACAATGTCGTACCTCCTCATTTGAACTATCTTCCTTAAAGAGCTAGTTAAGCATAGCATCCTCTTCTATTTCATCCGCCAAGGAGGTAGAAGACTGTATGAAGAGACCATCATATCTAGTATTTGGAACTGAATTTTGTGTTCTCATAGCCTCTGATGGCTTGCCCAACTATTTTGGCGATGGAGGGAGAGAAACTAATGATAGTACTGGTTCTATCTTGTAGCCATCCATGTCGGTATCTGTAATCTTCAATCTCTTTTCTAAGTCTTTCATCAATGTTTCTGGATCTTCATTTGGAGAGGCTGCCCTATTATGAGGCACAAAAGTATCTGCACCTTTTGTCAATGCATTATAGATGACATTTGTATCTGCAGGAATATTGACTTCAGCTCCATTATAAGGAAACTTTAAGCATTGGTGATATGTTGACGGTACTGCCTTCATTTCATGAATCCATGGCCTGCCTAGTAATATATTGTATGACAATGGAATATCGAGAACCTGGAAAAGGACATCTCTCTCTACTGGTCCCACTCTGATTGGTAATGATACCAAACCTTTGGAGGTCCTCTCTTCTTCATCATAGGCTTTAATTGTTATTTTCTTGCCTGGATCAATGACATTTTCAGAGAATCCTAATTGTCTAAGCAAATGATAAGTACAGATATTCAACCCCACGCCTCCATCTATCAAAACATGTTTAACTTTGTGTTTGTGGATCATGGCGTCAATATGCAATGGCTAGTTATGTGGATGATTTAATGAATTGTCATCTTCCTCAGAGAAGGTCAAATAGTGAGGTGAAGTTAGATGACCCACCATAGACTGAAACTGATCAATGTCTAAGTCTTTTGGAACATTGGTAGTGAGCAATGCTTTATCTAGGATTTCCTTGTGAGTAGATGAGAGCTATAGCAATTCAAAAATTGAAATTTTAGCATTTGTCCTTTTCAACTGTTCAACCACGCTGTATCCAGAGGATGATGATGAGGTTAATCTTTTAAATTTGTCCAAGGTTGATTCCTTTTGTTTGTTTGGCAAGGCTATTGGATTTGATGTTTCCTGAGCCGGTTTGGAAGAACTAGCTCCTTGGAGGGTAACTTTCTTTTGAGATCTGGTCAGAGATTTTGCATATCGCGATTCACTTGGTTTATCTTGAACTATAATCATATTGCAATATTCTGAGTGTGAAGGTTCAATCATGTTGAGAATGTTGTCCTGGCTGGCATAAGCATAATTTACCTTGGCACCTCCTTTGGTCTTTGAGGAATCACCTTGTTCATAAGCAGGCAAAGGGTCTTTAAATGCTTTATGATAAGCATTGGTTGGATGATTCCCAACAACAACTTTACTAGCATCTATGAGATCCTGAATCTCATGTTTTAGCTTTATACAATTGTTTATGTTATGACCCTTATCCTGATGGAAGTCATAGTATTCATTTTCTCTCCACCATCTTGGTTTGACATCCAGATCATATGGTCTAGAGTTATCTGGTAGTGTTATCAAGTTGTTTACCAACAAAGTTTTGAAAGCAGACTCATATGATTCTTCAAGAGGAGTAAAATCACGCTTAGGTTTGGAAAGCCAAGGCTTGTCTTTGAACCATTCCTTTGTTTTCTTTGGTGGATTCTCTACTGCAATCTCAGCGGCTTTAAGTGCTTGTGTACCACTAGCCAGGTTGAATATTGTGAATTTTGAGTTGGTTTTGATAGTGTCTACTACTCCATCATTAACAACATTCTTGTTGTTGTCTTTGGCAAATTTCCAATACTTGTTCTTCTCTGTAGAGCTAGATCTTGTTTGTGTTTCTTTCCAAGATGTGATATCCCCCTTCTTTATGAGCACATCTTCCATTTGAATGGCATTATCTACCATTTTGTTAAATGATGGGTGTACTTGCATTTGTACGCTATATTTCAGTTCGGGGACCAAGTTATTGACAAATATATCCAGTTTCTCAGAGTCTAGAATAGGTCGTGGGTACCTAGAGAACATCCTTCTCCAGCATTGGAGAAAAGTAAGAAGAGGTTCCCCTATTTTCTATTGAGTATTACAAAGATCGATCATAGTCATAGGATGTCGAATGTTGTATGAGTATTGTTGTAAAAATAGTTGGATTAGTTCTTCGAATGTTTTTATTCCTTTGGGTAGACTTGAGAACCATTCCATTGCTTGACCCCCTAAACTCCTTGGGAAGAGATGCATGAGGTACGTTTGATCGTGCATGAATTCCATACAAGCAGCACTAAATTCCCTAACATGATCTTGAGGATTTGAGGTACCGTCATATTTGTCAAATTTTGGGATTTCCACTCATGAAGGGAATGAAGGCATGTGTAAATTCTTGTCAAATGGAAAGGGACACATTGTTTCCAGAGAATATTGTTTCGGGGACTTTTCCTTATTCCTCAGCTCTGTGAGCTCTGTCCACAAAGCTAGTAACTATTTGTGTACCATGATTATAGGCGAGTCTTCCCTTTTAGTAACAAGTGTCTGAACATCATATCCAATAGGAAGTTTGGCACCTTGATTTGATAGTTCTAAGAAATAGTCTTCCTTTTCTCAGGTCATGATAGATTTCATCATTTTTCTAAAGTCTTTGTCTTTCTGACAGTCAAGGATATCTTTTTTTGGAGGTTCAGCGGCTTCGTCAACCTCACTTGATGATGATGAGTCATTATGATTTTTAGGAATATTATGGTCGTTTTTGTTTCCATCATTGTATTCTGTCTCATGTATAGTGGGAGATTTTGGTTCATCAAAAATTGGTCCCCCTGATGACGATGGTATGTCAGTGAGGGGATCCTTCACATAGAATGGAATATCTTGATAAGTGAAGGTTTTTCCTTTGCCTTTGGCTTGTTTCTTACGAGAACTCCTTGTTTGAATAGGCATTTTTATGGATTAGTGTGACCTAGAGTTGTTTTTGATGCAGAGGTCAAGATCAATTTAAGTGCTAGTTTGTTCGGTTTAAGTATTGTTTGAGAGAAACAACTAAGATGTAGTCTGGTTTTAGGAAAGATCTATCTTGTATAAGATGTTTACCTGGGTTGATTCTAAAATAATAACTAAGATTTAGTCTGATTCAGGAACGATATATCCTATGTAAGACGTTATCTAAGTGACTTGAGTTTGATAGGTAGTTTGATTGAACTAGCTGAAGGGTGATTGACCAAATCATGCAACAAAAAATGGCAGAGGTACACTATCTTGATCTGTTTTATGCTCAGGAAAATTTGATAACTAGTATTATGTTTGTAGACACCTAAAATTGTCCAGTCTAATTAAATAAATATTTTATTTATTTAATTATCTAAGCCTAATTCTTCTATTAATTAAATAAATCTTTATTTATTTAATTAATTCATTTATCCTCTTCTAGCCTTATTTCTCATTTAAATAAATACATTTATTTATTTAAATTATCCTTTTCCTAAATTAAATAAATATTTTATTTATTTAATTATCCTACTTCTTCTATTAATTCAATAAATCTTTATTTATTTAATCAATTCATTAGCTTTTTCTACACATGACACATGTCATTCATCTCTTAATTCATACACTACCTACCCCTTTCATTATTTTATTATTTCCTTTACCTACCCTCTAATCCTAGCCGACCTCCTTTTTACACCTCTTAATCTTATCCCTCCATTTCATATTGTGTATTCTATTTAAGGAGATGCCTTCTTCATTATCAAACCCTAATCACTTAGCCTAATCGACAATTTGGAGGACTCGACTACACTACGATCCTACTTACAACCACATTCCGTTCTTTGTTGAGCTCTTGTGCATATAAAATCTGAGAGCAAATATATCAAGCAAGATCAATGGAGATAGGAAGAATGGAGATCAAAACCCTATTGGACATGTGATGGTATAATCCTTGTGATTTCATGTGATTTGCATTGTCTTAGGTAATCTTCATATGTTATGGTGGATCTTTGTTGATTGTTAGGCTAGGGTTTTGTGGTTGAATTCATTTAGCCTTTCAATCTTGTTATTATTGTTATCCATTTTCACCATAAACATTTTGGCATGCCCAGTGGGACTCTGGTCCCTTTGCATTTAACCTTTTTGTTGCAGATTTTGCATTTTTGAAGTTGCAGATCGGATATTTTTTCGACGACATTTTAGGTATTTCCGCGTCTGCGAGTGTTCGGATCGCATCTCTGAGTTTCAGGAGCATCTGCGAAGGTGGGAATCGTGTCTGTGTTTTCAACCAATTTTGTTTTGTAGGTCTCAGACAGGGGCGTCTGTGTTACATAATCGCGTCTGCGTTAATTCTGATCGCGTCTGTGTCTGAGAAGGGCGTCTGTGTGTTTTGGCCGCGTCTGTGCATCACAGAACGGCATCTGTGTCATACAGACGCGTCTGTGTCTGGTATAACAGCGTCTGTGTTTTTACTGTTTCAGAATTTCAAACTTTCTTTGATTTGGTTTTCTAATTTCGCACCTAGGGTTTCAGATCTGGTTTATTTTTGGACTAACCCTTGCAGATCTAGCTAACCAAGTTTGTGCAGCTTGTTTTGGAAGCAAAAACGTTTTTATTGAAGGCCCCTCTTTCACAAAGTCTTTTGGGTTTTTTAAATTTACCTAACTTGTGTGCTTGCAGGAAGGGGTGATCATTTGAAACAACCCAAACTACTAACAAATTTTGTTGCAGGTCCTTGGCTAGGGTTTTGAAATTTTGTTGTGTGCCTTGTTTTCATAGACTAGCAAACACTTCCATTGGTGCACTAAAATTGAATCATTGTCTTTTGTGTCTTGAGCAATAGGCTCTTTTTGTTTAATCTTTAGAGGGCCTGTCTTCCCGTGTGGTCATTAGGACTACTAGTGAGAAGAGAACGACCCAAGTGGTAGCGAGGAAAACCCACCTCATCCGAACCACTATAATCAAATGTATTCATGGTGAAAACTATGAATAACGTGTGTTGATTAGTTCATACCGACACTATGTCTCCCCATAAACCCGTTTGATCAAATTTATTTGATCATTTGTAGGGCGTAACCCCTACCGGTTGGGAGCATTCTGTATTTACAGAGCTGAAAGTGTCGCATGTATGGCCACATGAGTGGATGCCCTTACTAGCACCTTTTTGTTTTAGAAGCCCAAATCCTTCTAGTTGTTGGGGCAGGAGGTCAGACTTCTGGTAGCGGCCCACACACATACGGTTCTTAGTAGAGATACAAAGTTTGCCATGGGGACTGATGCTTGGCTGACCCGAGAAGTGAGTGCCGAGGGTGGAGCCAGTGAGGTCAAGCATCTAAGTATCCACTCTGAATAACATAGCCTCGGGGGTAAAACCCTATGTGGGATCAACAACTATTGTCTTGGCCAGCCATAAGAATTGTGCTTGTCTTATGTTAAACATTCAAACATTCAAGACCAAACAACAAAACATTGTGTCTTTTGTGTCTTCAAGTGTATGCAAAACAACTTTACATCAAACAACACACTTTTGGAGTCTAAAACACTTGCAAACATTGAATCCTCATCAACATTGTGTCCTCTTGTCATGAAAAATAGTCAAACAGTCAGATTTGGTCACAACAAAACAACTTCACAGATTGGAAAAATTGCATGAAGTTTACAGAAACGCGTCTGTGTCTGTTTTAACTGCGTCTGGGTCATCAAAGCGCATCTGTGAAGGGCAGAATAGCGTCTATGTTTTTAGCAGCGTCTGTGTCGAACAGAGACACGTTTGTGTCTGGGAATCGCGTCTGTGAAGTATACAGAGGCGTCTGTGTTCAAAATTGCAAGAAAAATTTCACAGTCCAGCAAACACAAGAAATCAGTTTCGGAATACTTGAGCTTCCTAGATTGTTTCTTCAAGTTTCATCTAGCATTCAACCTGTCTTTGGGTCTCATATAGTCCATCATTGCTTCACATCTCATTTTACATTCACATTTGTCTAAACTTGAGTCAAAAGGTCACTTGCTTGTCCCCATCATACTTTGTCAACACACTACATACAACAACACTTTGCTAAGTGGTCCCTCATCAAGGTTTCTTACCTTTGGGTCTCATTTGGTCTTACTTAGAGTCAAGGTCAACTTACCTCATCAAGAGAAACTATCATCTCTTTGGAAGTCACACCTACTCTACTACATACATACTTGGTCTTACACTTTGGACATTCGCAAGTACACCTCAAGATTCATTTACACTCCATACAACTCTTGGTCTTCCATACTCTTTCCATTTTTCATCTAGTCTCTCACATCTTGGTCAAACACCTAGTTCATGGTTGAAACCCGTCTTCAAAAATCTAGGAGAAAAGCTAAAGAAGCTCAAGAGTCCGCAAACATGAGTTCTTATGAGTATGACAATGATTTATTTTTCAATCCTGAGCACACTACATTGCCTGACATGGATGTTTATAGAAACATTCCAAATGTTGAGAACATGGACACTCTAAACAACAATGCTACACACAATGACAATGTGGACAACTTTTCAATACAATCAGTAGATATAGAAGAATCCATAATGAATCCTCATTTCAATAGATTGGTTGAAGAGATAATGAAGAGGGATAGACAATACTTCTTACACATTATGGCACAAAGTGGAGCTAAAATACCTCATGACTTTGACATGTCTCAACTTATGGAAAACCTACCCTCGCAACAAAATCACTCCAACATGGATCAAAGGAGACCTAATAGTGGAGGAAATAGAGGACCGCATATGGTACCTGAATCACCGTCAGCTTTGCTTCAAAAACCAGAGGTCCCACATACACATGGTCAAGCATATGATACTCACCTTCGCAGACCATTATGGAAGCCTTATGCAGATAGATATGCTCAATCACATGCTCAAGCTATGGATCAATCAAAACAAGTGGACATTCAAAGGCATGCTCAAAATTTGGACACAAGGAAACCTCATGTCAAATTTGGGGGCAACACAATAGAACCCGACGTGCCTATAGAATATGGTATATATGCACAAAATAGATATGGGGTTCCTCAACATGAAGCTATACCAAGTGCTCCCTATATGCTGCATCAATATAAACCTCCTCCATATGAACATGTCTATGATCAATATCATCCATACATGCAACAAGCTCCTCCTCAAATTGGTGTCCCAAACATGGGGTATGCTACAAGAAATCGATCACCACCTAAGAATAATTTGGAGCAACAAATCAGAGATTTACAAAAGAAAATGGAGGACATGAGTACACCAAAACCAACATACACTATGAGAGACATATGTCCTTATCCATTTGATAAGAGCATCCCAATGCCTCCATTTCCTGCACACTTTGTGATGCCAAAATTTGACAAGTATAGAGGAAAAGGAGACCCCAAGGCACACAGACAATTTTTCACAGCTTGCATTGAGGTAGCGGCAGAAGAAACATATTTGATGAGGTTGTTCCCGCAAAGCTTAGGCGATCAAGCTATGGAATGGTTCTCTCAATTACCTCCTGGTATTAAGTCATGGGGTGACTTAGCAGAGGCATTTATTCAGCACTTCTCTTACAATATAGAAACAGATATCTCAGTCACTACTTTGTGCAATACCAAGCAAAGAGAGGGAGAGTCTTTTGCGTCATTTTTACAAAGATGGAGAAATCTAGCCAGCAGATGCTCTTGTGAAATTCCACAGAAACAAATGGTAGAGATGTTCACACAAAATGTTAACAAGGACATTGGCTATGATCTAAGGAAAGCTTGTTTGTCCACCTTCAAGGATGTTATTGAAAAGGGCTTAGCAACAGAAAAGGTCTTAATTGAACAAGGAATCATTAAAATATTCAAGGAAAACAAAGATGACTTTAAAGGAAAAGACAAGCCAAGATTTTGGAATAAAAACAAAAACACAGTCAATGATGGTGTTGTTGATGCCAACACAGTGCGACCCAAATTCATCTTTTCAGGATCAAGTTCTACAAACAATCAAGTGAATACTCAAACAACTTCTAGACCACAAAGGAAGTACACCCCATTGGGAGAACCACTTGAATCAGTATTCAAAAAGCTTGTGGCAAACAAAGTGATCACAGTTCCAGATTTTCCTCCATATGAACCAAAGGTCAAACCAAATTGGTGGAATGATGATGAGTATTGTGAGTTTCATAAGAGCAAGGGTCACAAGACAGGTAATTGTCATCGACGGAAGAACATTGTGCAAGATCTCATTGATAGAGGTGACATTGAGATTGAGGGACACTCATCCAATCAAGAACATGAGATGTTTAAGGAACCATTCCCAAAGCATGACAAAGGAAAAGCCCAAGTCACAGATGATCAGGCCAACTATACAAGAGCACCTTACAACTATGACTCAACTATCAATCACATCTCAACGGACAATCATATCTCTACTATTACCATCAAGAACAAAAATCCTGAGAATCCTCCTCAGAGACCCAAGATTGTCCTAAGAGGTGTTGGATCTTCTTCCGAGCCTACTTCTGAATGTCATGTTACAACTCGTCGAGGTAAAATTACTTTTCCAGGTGCTTCAACTAAAAACACTGCTTTTTCATCTACCAAACCTGAGTATGACCTTGTAGAACAGTTAGGGAAGACACCCGCGCTCATCTCCATCCTTGAGCTCTTACGCATATCCCCCGCTCATAAAGCTATTCTTGACAAAATCTTGAGAGACACTGCCGTTCCTACTGATCTGAACATGGACCAGTTTCAAGCCATGGTGGGATACCTTTCCATTCCATATTCCCTTACATTCACAGAAGCCGATGACGCATCTGTAAGTCAGCCACATAATGCACCATTACATATTGAAGCCTTCATACACAAACATCGAATAAAGCGAGTCCTGATAGATGGAGGAGCTGGTCTAAACATTTGTACATTGAGCACCATTAAACAATTGGGATATTTTGATAAAGCTGTGAATTCAACAAATCAAATCACCATCAAGGCATATGATGATGAAGAGCATTCATCTAAGGGCACAGTCACCTTACCTCTAAGAATTGGACCAGTCACAAAGGATGTGGTTTGTCAGGTCCTGGATCTGGATCTCACATACAACATATTGCTAGGACGTCCTTGGATTCATGAAATGAGGGCAGTCCCATCGACATACCATTAATGCATTAAGTTTCCTCATAATGGAGTCGAAGTAACAGTTAACGGTGATCCTAATCCATTCATATATTACAATAACTTGAGATCACATACGGAGACCATCATTCCCAGTAATCGTGAAGCTGTTCCTTCTTCGGCATACATTGACCCCGAGTCATTAAAACCTTCGACATCAAAACAAGGTGAACTTAAAGGCAGATTTCAGGACACAGGCATGGGAGAATACACTTTAAATCAGACCATGTATTTACGACAAGTCATGAGCTCTCCAAAAGAATTTGGAAGGCCACATCCTAACAAGCAAACATTCATCATGATGCTCAAATGGGATCCTACTACCTTTCAAAGATGGGGTGAACTGGAAGAGGAAGATTTATACAAAATGCTCTATAAAGACATTGAAGATGACACACATGATCAGATCAATATACCTTGTGAGAAATATGGCAAAGGCTTCAAGATTCTACAAAAATTCGGGTATGATGGAAAAAGCCCTCTTGGGTTACGCAAAGAAGGCGTCATGGAACCCCTACAACCTGAATTGACTATAAGAAGAGAACGCTCAAAGGGACTTGGTTTTCTGACTTCCAAGATCCACACAAAAGGGACAGAAGAGGCATCACAAATAAAAGTTGCCAAAGTTCAACAAGAAGATTGCTATTCCATAGATTCCAACGAATGGGAATGGGGTTCAGACAAATCCTCCAGTGACTACGAGCTCACTGAGACATTCAGAGAGCCAGATGAACCCACAGAAGAAGAGGAGTTTTATAACAAATTCAGAGTTGGTCAAGAAACAACCCATGAGGAGTCTACACAGTCCTTGTCTCAAGGTTCTAGGTTGAAATCACATAGGATGAGAACACCTGTTCCGGAATGCACTACTAGTAATGATAATTTGGACTCGCTCGTGATCGAGACTGATGAGGAGAGTGCCATCAATGACCTTGACGATTGCCTTGATATACCCGAATATAACCACATCTTCACTCTTAGCCCCGCAAACTCTGAAAACATTAAAGGCCTTCCCCTTGTTCACCACCAACTCATTGACTGGGATTATGAAGGACCAACACAATTTGACACATTTCAGAATGACGAAGCTATTATTGACTATCTTGGCATATGCGATGATCTTCCCCCTGGGGACCACAAAGCAAGATACACCATAGAACTTAACAACATGGCATATTTTGGTGAGGGTGTCGGACCTTCCAGTCGCAAAAATGTGAAAATAAGAACAAATCAAGGGTCTTATGGCGAAAACCACACTGTGGTGCTCTCTGGTCCCAAAAAAGTAAAAAGAAAGGACGTATCTGAGGGCGAAAACCTCTCTGAGGCACCCAAAGATGGAAGGCTCGACATTCTCCTAGCATAATATGAGGAAAAGTCATCCATGTTGGTAGAAGATACTATCAAAATGAATATTGGTACAGAAGAAGTTCCACAGAACATATTTCTAGCTCAATCATTGACAGAGTCCGAAAGGTCAAAATTCATAAGCTTCTTCAAGGAATGACAAATCAACTTTGCATGGTCATACGCTGATATGCCTGGACTAGATCCGGATTTGGTAATGCATCATTTGACAGTCAAACCGGGGGCAAAGCCAGTGAAACAAAAATTAAGAAAAATGCATCCACAAGTGGCATTACTAGTCAAAGCAGAGCTGGAGAAATTATTGGATGTCGGATTCATACGCCCAATTGATTATCCTGAATGGATCTCCAATTTAGTACCTGTCAGTAAACCAGATCGCAGCATCAGAATATGTACAGATTTCAGAGACATCAACAAAGCTTGTCCAAAAGATGACTTCCCATTACCAAATATCAACTTGATCATTGATCTCACAGCAGGTCACGAAATGTTATCTTTAATGGATGGATTTTCTGGTTATAATCAAATCAGGATTGCACCCGAGGATCAACACAAAACATCATTCACTTGTCCGTGGGGAACTTTCTGTTGGAATGTCATGCCCTTTGGGCTAAAAAATGCAGGTGCTACATATCAAAGAGCAATGACCACTATCTTTCATGATCTCATGCACATAACCGTGGAGGATTATGTTGATGATCTCTTCGGTAAATCAATAGATAGAGATACACATTTGGACATACTTTCAGTTGTCTTTGATTGGTTGGAAAAATACAAGGTAAGATTAAACCCCAAGAAATGTGTCTTTGGAGTAACCTCCGGGAAGCTCCTAGGATTCATTGTGTCCAAAAGAGGAATCGAAGCCGATCCAGCAAAAGTCAAGGCTATCTTGGACATGCCGCCACCCAGAAATATCAGTCAACTTCGATCCTTACAAGGGAGACTCCAGTCTATACGAAGATTCATAGCACAACTTGCAGATAAGTGTAATCCTTTTCAGCACCTACTACATAAAAATATCAAATTCAAATGGGATGATAACTGTCAACAAGCTTTTCAGACGCTCAAAGATTATCTTTTGAATCCGCCAGTTTTGATGCCACTAGTTCCAGATCAGCCTCTGCTACTATACATATCAGCTACTCCAACAGCACTGGGGGCACTCCTAGCACAACAAATTGCTGACAGTAAGGAAAAAGCAGTATACTATATCAGTCGCACATTGGTGGGATATGAGCTAAACTACACACCAATCAAGCGTGCATGTCTCGCTGTGGTCTTTGCTTCATAGAAATTACGACATTATATGTTCACTCACAAGACTAAGTTGATTGCAAGGATTGATCCATTAAAATACCTTCTCAACAAAGCTACACTTACTGGGCGACTGGCCAAGTGGGTAATGATCCTGAGTGAATTTGACATTGAGTACGTGCACATAAAAGCAATAAAAGGACAAGCTATCACGGATCAATTAGCAGATGCCCCCATGATTGATGATGTTCTTTTAAATTCAGAATTTCCAGATGAATCCATTTTAACAGTGTCACGTGCAAAGCCATGGCAACTGTACTTCGATGGCTCATACACATAGCATGGGGCAGGAGCTGGTATTCTCTTTATAACTCCTCAAGGTGATTCTATACCAAAATCATACCGCTTATCATTTCCTTGCACTAACAATATAGCGAAATATGAGGCATTAACAACAGGATTACGAATTGCGGTTCAATGGAAGATCCAAGAACTTCGTGTTTTTGGGGATTCTCAACTTGTCATCCGTCAAGCAACTGATGATTACCAAACAAAAGATGAAAAATTACTGCCTTATAAACAAATGGTGGATAATCTGAAACAACACTTTACAAAGATAGACTTTGAGCAGATACCAAGAGAGCAGAATCGCGCCGCAGATGCCATGGCTGCAATTGCTTCACTAATTGACCTGCCTCAAAATGAAACCTGCTATGAGTTCCTAGTAGACAACCTATTGGTTCCTTCATATGAGATCACTTCTACTGAAATGATATGTGTTGTTGGTCCCGAATCCTAATTATATGGGTCCATATTCACATACCTTCGCGACAATATCTTGCCTCCTGATCTATCAAACAACCAACGCCGCACTTTCATTCGCCAATCCTCTCGATATGTCATTTTAGCTGATATCTTATACCGACGAGGTCTAGATGGCACTCTTCTTAGATGTTTAGAAAGTGACGAAGCTCAGATTGCGTTACGTGAAGTACATGAAGGGATATGTGGTCTGCATGCTAGTGGTCCTACCTTGGCCAAGAAACTCATCAGGACTGGATATTATTGGCCCAATATGGAAAAAGACTCATATCAGTTTGTCAAGAAATGTAAGCAATGTCAAATTCATGGAGACCTCATACATGCACCAGCACAAGGACTACAACCACTTGCGTCTCCTTGGCCCTTTTGTCAGTGGGGACTCGATCTCATAGGCAAGATTCACCCTCCTTCTTCCAATGGTCATAAATTCATTATCACAGCCACAGAGTATTTCACAAAGTGGATTGAGGCTATGCCTCTCACACAAGTCACTGGGAAACAAATTGCTACTTTCATCCTTAACTATATCATTTGCCGATATGGTATTCCTAAGTCCATTATTACTGATAATGGGCGTCCCTTCAAAAATCAGGATGTTCATGAACTCTGTGACCGCTTCCATATTTCCCATCATTTTTCCACACCATATTACCCCCAAGGTAATGGCCAAGCTGAGGCATCTAATAAAACAATTCTTAAAATCCTCAAAAAGATAGTCGACAACGCTGGCCGTAATTGGCATATCCAACTCAATCTTGCACTTTGGGCCTACCGCACAAGTGTCCGCACACCTACAGGAGCTACACCATATTCACTTGTCTACGGCGCTGAAGCCATCTTGCCTATTGAGGTTGAGTTACCTTCTTTATGGGTCTCTTTGCAAAACATCATCAACGATGAAGACTACAGGGTCTCTCGCTTACAAGAACTAGAACTGTTGGATGAACGGAGACAAATTGCTTTTAATCATCTCAAGGCTTACCAACAATGAATGAGTCACAACTACAATCACAAAGTCAAGCCTCACACATTTGAGGTAGGTGACTTGGTTCTCAGAGAAAACCCCAAGAATCAGCAAGACAGAGAGAAGAGGGGCAAGTTTGAACCAAACTGGCTGGGTCCTTACATCGTTACAGCAGTCTATGGATCTGGTGCATATCAGCTCTCAACTACAGAAGGTGAACCTTTGGAGGATCCTATCAACAGCATGCATCTTCACAGGTTCTATGCATAGCTCTTCGGAATATCCTAATTCAAAAAATACAAAAAAATTATAAAACATAAAAAATCGTTACTTGGTGAAAACCTGGCAAACAGGCGCCTTGTGACACAAAAAAATTGAAAAATCAAAAAAAAAGTAAAGAGAAATAATTTCGTCCAACGGTGAAAACCATTTCGATGGCACCCTGGGCAAGTACCATGGTGAAAACTGGGTTCCCAGCGCCATGTGTAGGGACATTGCTCCTCCCTCCTTCAGGATTCACTTTCATCCTTTCACTTTGCACACACTCACGACCAATTCATCCACAATAAACTTACCCATTCCCATCATGGCTTGTTATTAATCTACCCAAGATTGGTTAGCCATTCATAATAAACCTCCCTATCCATCCATAATAAATCAGATCCTATCTATGGCTAAGGCAAATCCTGCGTCTAGTGATGGGTGTGGAACTGAGAACACCACATGTTTCGAGGAGTACAGTTTCTTCCAGCTTCCTTCAAGTCTATCTGCGCACAATCCGCAATAAAGCAACATTGGCATCATAGATCCGCAATAAAGTTTCATCTTCTCCACAATAAAGTATCAGTTTCATGGATTCAGTCAGTTTCAGACGAGACACAGCAGCAACAATGGGCTTCAACAAATCAAATCTTTCAATAGACTTAGACAACATTATGGTTCAGTGCTATCTATCCTTTCTGTGAAAGTAAACATTGTGACCACAATCGAATAAGACTTATACAAGTGACAAGAGACACTAAACTTGAAGACTACAGTGGATGTTGGTGTCGAGTCTTGGTTTTCTCTTAATTTTATCTTTTGGTGATATGTCTTTTAGCTTTTCCAGGATGTCTCTGACTAGAGATTCTATCTCCAGGATGTCTTTGACTAGAAAGGCGAGGATGGGGTATCATCACCTATTTTGTTTGCTGTTTGTGGATTGTCTCTTAGTAATGCTATGACTTGTCCAAGGATATGAGGACACTGTGAGTCTAGTGTGAACTGGGGCATTCCTTGTTTGTGACTGTCTTATCTCCATGCAAACAGGTACAATGACTTTCTGGGTCGAACATATGCCTCGATTGTCATAACCTACTTGCCATAATAAAGCTCAATGATGATAACGCACAAGAAGCTCTTTCACTTTCATATCTTTTGTCTTTCATCCCCCCTTTCTTGATTGACTTCCATCATCCTTCTTGAGTCCGCGTAGCCTACTATCACATGACTGAGTATAATGACACACCAAAAACATTTGCATTTCATGTAGCTGCACCGGCATTACCACATATAAGCATTTCACACATACATATAGATATCACAACTGCATCACATCCTGCACACAACACCTATTAGCACAATTTACATTTGCATTATTATATTCATCTGCATCACATACATTCACATTTGCGTCATGCATCACATATACAACATAAAAGAACAAAAATATTGCATTGTATCATGTACATATTTGCATCCATATCATAAGCATACATTCTAAGAACATCTCATCACATAGGTATACATGCATATAGCTGCCGCAAAAATGAATCATCTCTCATATATAATCAAATGTGTCATGATACAATGATGTCAAAAGAATCATATGGCTACAAAATCACCCGAAGGTGTCTCCAATACAAAAAAAATGGTACAAATACTGATACAAGGGAGCCCTCTATGGCTATGATGAACTCCCTCCCTTGGAGCCACCTGGCCTCGACGGAATCTGAGCTCTAGACGGACCCACTCCAGGATCACCCTGCCTGTCTGGTGGTGGAGGAGGACCCATGACCCCACCACTCGATGCCTATCTCCCCCGGCTCCCTCCCGTAGCCGTCGCTATTCGCGATGGTCTATGAAAGCTCCTTGCCCGCTGATCTGCTGGCACGACACCATAATACAGGTCCCTCCAGTAGGAAATCTCCTCTCCGGCTCGCAGGACATATGCGTAGCCTGCTCCTGTATCCTCCGCCGCCTGCCTCCCTACCCTCAGCGCTGTCTTAGCCTCAGTGTAGCGCTGAATCACCTGATCCCTCTCCCGCTCAGTATCCCTGAGCCAGGTCCTGAGTCGGTCCCTCTCCCTCTCCAACTCCTGGATCTTGTCTGTCTGGCCCTGGCAGATCTCCTTGAGCTCGATCAGCTCATCCTCCTCTAGATCCCCACCCTCTGCCTCTGCCTGTGGCTCTCCCTCTGCGGGTGCCTGCTCCTGTACCTGTCCCTGTACCTGTCTCAGTACATGTCTAGGTCCCTGTCCCTGTACCTATCTCGGTACATGTCTAGGTCCCTGTACTTGTCTCTGTGCATGCCTAGGCACCTGCACCTGTCCCTGTGCCCTAGGACCCTGTGCTGCTGGTACCTGCAGGGGCACTCCACCGCGACCCCTCACCACTTGGGCCTGTCCCTCCTATCCACCCTCCCTCTGAGGTGCCACCCTCCTCTCCCCAACTACTCCCCTCCGCCTCCGTTGGCCTCTGCCCCCATCGCCTCCACCACCATCATCATCATCTCCTCCTACCTCTCCCTCCAGTAGCTCTCCTGGATCTATCAACCGTGGGAACGAATGCTCTGCCCAATATGCCGAGTACTCTGCATCCATACCTGCATCCTCAATCTCCGACCACATATCCCAAGGTAGGGGCACCATCTCTGCCAGTTGTGTAACTGCCTGATCATATGACAACAACGGTCCAAACTGCGCCTGATCCCTGACTGTACGGGCATACATACCCGAGCCTCGTGGCATCCTCTGGATCCTGCCATACTGTTTGCATACTCGGTCCACCAACTACCTCTCCAGTATATAGGGCATCCACCCAATCAAATATCTGCTCCTGAAGGTGAAAGGCAGCTCCACTGCATCATCCTCCCACTCCTCGCACCCCAGATACGGCCTCCAGATGACTATGTGAATGTCATCTATCACTCACCTCTAGTGCTCTAGCCTGCCAATCCGAGGCTGCGAAGTGATCATATCATACAAGTGAACAAAGCTCCGTCTGTGACCCCTGCCTCTGAAATGTATCGGCCGTGTGATAGGCAGATGCTCATATGCCCAAACCTGCAGAAGTGTCACTCCACAACCCAGTCCCACTGATCCATGGTAGACAAACTGGTGAAGCTCATAATACAGGTGTGCCAACACACATGGACCCCATGCATATCTAGTGTGATGTGTAACCAATGTCTCCAGTGCTCCTCCCCAGCCCAATGCCAACCCCCGTGTCGCCTTGTCCGGACATAGGAAACCACTGATGGCTCCTCCAATCACAGCTGGCAAAGCTAACCCTGTCGCAGTCATGGTATCCCATGCCACATGCCCTGCTCTCATCTCTAGCCCGGGATCCTGGAACACCCATCTCAAAGCCTCTCTGTCTCCATCTCGGTCATAGGGGATCAGATCTCCATCGATCAGTATGTGTAGAATCCTATAAACATCCTCGAGGGTCACTGTTATCTCCCCCATCGGCAAATGAAACGTACATGTCTCGGAGTGCCATCTCTCTGCCAGTGCAGTCAGCAAACCCATGTTTGCCCAAAACTTAGGCACATATAATACGTGTCTCAAACCCATCTCCTCGATGGCAGCTCTATCTTGAAAAGACAACTCCGGTCGCAACCTCTGTGTGGACAGGAATCTCTCCCATGACTCTAGCATAGGCAAATACTCCTGCAGTCAAGCAAATTAATCATGTCAGTCAGGGTGGCATTCACTGTTCATCACAAAATACTACTCGCTATCTAAATGCATATGGTTATCTATTCTAGTGACATTCACTGTTCATCACAAAGTGTTGCTTCTATCCTAGTAGTGCTCCCTATTCATCACAAAGTACTACGTGTGTGACACTCCCTGTTCATCACAAAGTGTTACTCACATTTTGCACTCCCTGTTCATCACAAAGTGCTGCTCATACTTTGGGTACTCCCTGTTCATCACAAATTAATCTATCTTGGTGCTCCCTATTCATCACAAAGTGCCTTGATCTATCCTAGTCTTCCTCGAGGACCTGCTTGAGTGTATCCTCTCAGCAGCTTATCCAATCGACAGTGTATGTTCATCACAGAACTGCCGATTTGACCTAGAAGACTAAAACCATGCATTTTTTTTGACATAAACGTGCCTAAATCATTCACAAATGCGACTTTGGCACACAAACGCCCCTTCAAGACGCAGACGTGCCCGCATTAGACACCAACGCGGTTCCAGACACAGACGTGCCTGGCACCGACACAAACGCGCCTGCCGAACACAGACGCGCCTGGCACCGACATAGACGCGGTTGCACATTTTTGCACTTTTTTTGTGCCCTATTCCTAAGCGCATTTATTGCTAACTAGCATGCATTAATGACAAAATTGAATGCGTCAAAGTACGAGGAGGTTTGGTGGTACTTACCGGCTCTCCTACCTCTGTTGGCCTCTGAAATCGTCGAACGCGGTCGAATCTATGTACGAAGGCCATCGCTGCTGACTGCTGCTGCTCTTTTTCTTGCTCTGCACTTTGATCTCGTGAAGGTGTAGATGACAATGAGGATGTCTTTTGCCCGTGGTCTATCTTATAGCCTACCCTAGCCCTCGCATTCATTTTCCCGAGTCAGTCTTCTTCATCCCATGACTCTGTCACTTTATCCGGTCTATCCATTCTAGCCTTTCTTTCTTATCAAGAGATTGTCTGCAATCTTTTCAGACATTTTCATCCAATCTCTCGAGGGGGCATATCATTCCCATTCTGGGGCAACTTTGTATCAGTTCATCTTATCTTCTTTGAAACAACGCGACAAGCTGCATTGTCTCAAAGAGGGGCAAAATGTAGACACCTAAAATTGTCCAGTCTAATTAAATAAATATTTTATTTATTTAATTATCTAAGCCTAATTCTTCTATTAATTAAATAAATCTTTATTTATTTAATTAATTCATTTATCCTCTTCTAGCCTTATTTCTCATTTAAATAAATACATTTATTTATTTAAATTATCCTTTTCCTAAATTAAATAAATATTTTATTTATTTAATTATCCTACTTCTTCTATTAATTAAATAAATCTTTATTTATTTAATCAATTCATTAGCTTTTTCTACACATGACACATGTCATTCATCTCTTAATTCATACACTACCTACCCCTTTCATTATTTTATTATTTCCTTTACCTACCCTCTAATCCTAGCCGACCTCCTTTTTACACCTCTCAATCTTATCCCTCCATTTCATATTGTGTCTTCTATTTAAGGAGATGCCTTCTTCATTATCAAACCCTAATCACTTAGCCTAATCGACAATTTGGAGGACTCGACTACACTACGATCCTACTTACAACCACATTCCGTTCTTTGTTGAGCTCTTGTGCATATAAAATCTGAGAGCAAATATATCAAGCAAGATCAATGGAGATAGGAAGAATGGAGATCAAAACCCTATTGGACATGTGATGGTATAATCCTTGTGATTTCATGTGATTTGCATTGTCTTAGGTAATCTTCATATGTTATGGTGGATCTTTGTTGATTGTTAGGCTAGGGTTTTGTGGTTGAATTCATTTAGCCTTTCAATCTTGTTATTATTGTTATCCATTTTCACCATAAACAATGTTCATGGTAGACTATGTTTTTGGCAAGTTTGACTGTTCTGTCTGACAAAATCAGAGACTCGTACGACTGGGTTTTCTGAATCAGATGACAATTTAGTAGTTATAGGACAACAGAAGTTTTGTTTCATACGAGTTGCTGCCTTGTACTGTACGATTGATGGGCATGTGCAGGACGACAAAAGACTGAGGTCGATTCTGCCTCATACGAGATAGAATACAGTGCAGGATGATGAATGATTTAGACTCGTACGACAGAGAATCTGCTATAGGAAGACAATTGAGTAGATTCGTATGACATAGGACTAGTGCAGCACGATAAATTAGCAGACTCGTACGACTGCTCACAGGGAAGAGACTAAAAATTCTGAGTTTTCTGACTACTAAGTATTGACAACTGAGTATGAAAAATTCTGAGATGGACTGATTTTTTACCAGGATATACTAGTTTCTGACATGGACGGAGTTTCGACTTAGGATGGACTAGTTTCTGACACAGATAGAGTTTTGACTCACTAAGTTTGTTTCTTGTCTTCTCCAATTTTGGTATTCCAAGTTTTGTTTCAGGGATGAAAACACAAAAAACAGGTAGTATGTATAGTAACTCTAATCATAGCATACAAACCCTAAGGAACTTGGTGAATCAAGAAAACCTTTGCCTGTAGACTTAGATACACACCCAATAGCTAATCAAAATATGGCCACTGAGTTTCACGCAATGGGTTCTCAATGCCGTATTATCTGACTCCAAATGCTACTGGGGGCATGAAATGACAAGTATCTTGGGAGAGTTACTATCTCTCTTGCACAAAGATTAGCTCCCTTTCGGAGGTGAACCAGGTAGCTTCTAATTTTAATTCGATTTAGTAAGGGGTCCGTTTGGCACGTCGAGGTATAAACTCAATTAAGAGGTCTCCTAGCCTTGAAAACTAAGGTTTAATATACCCGAAGGTACAAAGGAGAGCTATTCTCGAGCACTACCGTTGACTTGATTTTCATCAAATCACGTTTATTTTATAGTGGGTTGGAGTACTTGGCATCTAGCCATTCCCACTTAGGTCATTCCCCTCTCACCAGCCCTAAAGGCTATAGAGTTATTAGCTCCTTAGGAGGGCAGGCCTGCTAAAGATGTTGCAATCAATCTTAAGAAAGCACTTCAAGGGTCTGGATTTCTGATTGTCTAAAAGAAGACAAGAGCATACTCTCCTACCTCTTAGATTTTTCTAAAACATGAAAGACAGATTTTGTTCATTAACCAGATAGCAAGTTAGGTGCCTAAAAATGAATTTAAAGAATACATGATGTTTAGTCAATTCTCCTTAGGCAACCTGCAAAGACAACGAATTAGTAGTCATATTGTCTTTGTGCGACAAGCATATTCTTCGACAAGCGTTCTACAAAAACTAGTTAGGCTATGAAAAATTATGAGACAAACAAATAAACAGCCAAGGACAGTCGTTAGAATAATCAAAAAATGATAAAATCATGAAATTTGCCTTTTTACCAGAGAATACAGAATCGTACGACAAAGTCTTGACTCATATGAGACAGGATTCAGTATCACATGAAAGAAGATTGCTGATGATGTCTTCTCGTATGACAGAGGATTTATGCTCGTACGACAGAAGATATGCTAGTATGATAGGATATGGAAATTCATGCGACACTTGCAATTTATCATTCAAGCCTGTGGGAATTGTCATACGAGATGTACGGACGAAAAACCGAAAAATCAAAAAACCTAAAAAATAACAAAAATAAAAAAAATCAATCTTGGAGGCCGAAAAAGAAGTAGTCTTCGGCCCCACGGTGGGTGCCATAAATGTGTGTGTGAAAAAGTGAACCTGTAGCTGCAAGCACAACACTTCAATTAAGTCATTATATGCATGGTTAGTAATCAATAATCAATAAAAATAAACCATAGCAAAGCGACCCATTGCCTTCTAAATGATGCGAGTATAAGATTGCTCTCAGTTTGTTATAAGCAATACCAGTGACTAGACTACACCAAGACGAAGGATTTAATCTATATGATATTAAGCTATATGGATGCAAGATAAATGAATAATTCAAGCAACAATGGATGCAAGCAATAATGAATGTAAAATGGATGCAAGTAATCTAAAAAAAGAAATAATAATCAATCAATGACTCCAGAGCAAAATCAGCATAATAATGATGTATTCTCAAAAATCTCCGGGGTGAATTGGAATGAGAGCTGATGACTGAATTTATAGAGAATTACAGAGAGATGATGAAAAGGCTCAATTTAGGATTAATTGAAATAATTGAGAAATCAAGTTGAGTTAACCTTGAGATAGATTCCAATTATAGTTCAATTGAAATGCATTCGAATTAGAAGTCCAAGTTGCATTGGAAAACAATAATAAATCAATTCCATGCATTTGTGATAAAAATAGATAATTCTTCAATGTGATCAAGAAAAGAGTCTTCTTAACGCAACTGAACTTCTTTTCTAAAAGCTTTGAGTTCCAATTTAAGAGAATAATTAATAATTCAATTAATTGCTTTTCTGATTTAAAGTTCTCAATTTAGAAAAAGAAATAATATCTCAAGTTTGATTTCTCTCTTAATTCAATTCTTTTTATTTAATTTTCAATTCAACTCTTTCTTTTGTAATAAATTCTTCTTTTTGTAGCAAATTAATTCTTTTTTGCATGATTGAATGGCAAATTTATTAATTAATTAAATATGCAAAGATATTTAATAAATTAAAATAGGATAATTGATCAGAATGAATATTCTTCAAATGATTCAATTAATTAAATAAATATTTAACTAATATTGGGTAATTGATTTTGCCATGTGATATTTGATAATTAAAGAATTAATTATGTTCTCAAGATTGATTTAATTGCCTTTTGGTTAGGACCTTGGTGATGTTGTCGAGATTAGGGGCCCATGGTTTAGATGACCATTTTTAGGGTATTACAACTAGCGTACCCTCCACCGGCAGCAGGCCAGATAAAACAAAAAAGGTTCCTAATAACATTATGAATTTAACATGAGCAACCTATGACAGTAGATCCCTGAGAGTGAATGATGTAAAAGATGAGAATGTCAGATTTATAGGTATGATTTTAGGTTATAAAGCCACCCATACAAACCGACTCAACTCTGTTTCCAGTCTTTGTATTAAAAGTGCATATTATATGGTCAATAGTGATGCAAAGATAGATGTATGTGAGTGGTTAAAGGATGAGTTGATAGACAATCTGAAAAAAGATAAAAGGAGATAATAAAGGTACTTTTCATTTTGGCAATCTATTGGTATGTCTAATGTTGTATCTTACAAAAGAGGTTCTTGGTATTGGTAAGAAAGACTTTGGTTATGATATACCGGTAGGAAAACAGCTACTAGATATCTTCATCGGTATGGGGACAGATAAGGATACCAACATAACAGAGTATTTCAAAACATTCAAAGCAAAAATGAAAACAAGAGAGAGATTACCACAAAGTATTGTAGATAAATATGAGAAGGAAATATGTTTTGTAATCAAGAAGGATGAGATCTGGATGGAGGCAATTCTTCTTAGAACTGTATGGGTAACAGAGATGGGGTATGAAGCAAATGTAAACATCATTGAAACTTATGCTAAAGCCCTATTAGAAGCCCCTAGAGAACCGAAAGAAAAGGTTTTTGGTAGTGCAAAAACAATAGAGAGTGGTGTACAGACATTAAAACAAAGAAAGAGAAGAGAAAAATACATAAGGAGTGCATCTAAGCAAGTTAAGGAAATAAAAGAAAATATCATGAACATAACTAGAATAAAGGAAAGTGACTTAGAAGGATTACAACCAGAGGCACATCTCTCATCGGTTGGTACATCCTCTAATAGCGAAATTCCTGTTGAGTTTAGAAGAGTTGATAGGAAGAGAAAACCCTCACCGGTACCCTCTCTTCCTCCCAAGAAAAAAAGCACAACAAGGCAGAAGCAATAGGCAGTGAGACCACCGGCAAAGAAGTTGACACGAAAGAAGAGGAAACAAAAACAAGTTATACCACCTCTGGATAACTTATTGAATGAAATCATTGATGACGAAAATCTATCTAATGTGAGCAATTTATATGATACATTCACCAATGAAGAGAAAGAAAGTGTTGAGAACAACATAATTCTACATCTTGACATTTACAAGAAAGTGTTAATAGAAGTTGTAGATGATTTGCCTAGACAATTGTATAGGCGCTTAGATGCTAAGAGGTTAGCAGTTATGGAGCTTGATAAGAAACTAAAGATTGAAAAGATTTTGGTTGTTCATCTAGTTAACTCTGTTGAAGAGATTGATGAACTTATTAGTGAAGCTAACAGATCAGTTTTCTCAAGTGGACACCAACATGTGAGCCTAATGGCTGGCAGGGTAAATGAAATTGCAGAGAAACAATAGACAAATGGGATATTTTCTTTGTTGAGAAGGAAAAACAAGAAGAACTGAAAAGACCTAAAAATTTCAAAGTTTATCAGAAGGACAAAGACAAGGGGAAAGGTAAAGTAGGTGGACTACCAAACATTAAAGTAACTGATAACCTACCACCACATTCAGTTACTCCACCAGTACAAACTGATAGCACACCGGCTACTATAAATGTGGATACACCACATGAGGATACAAACCCTGAGTCTGAAATTTTGTACACTATGAACATAGACACTCAGGAAGTGAACATTGTAGTTGATAAGGAAAGCATAGAGGAAAAGAAAGATGTTTCTACTGAGAAACTGACAGATAGTATTGAGGTTGGAACACATGCAAAACACATTGAGATTGGGGTACATGTAGAGAAAACTGAGCATTCAGAGCAACCCTTGGTTAGTGAAATGGTTACTAACAATACCAATGTAAGCACAGAGAAACCTATAGAGGCAGTAACTAAGATACTGACATCAGAGAATAAAGAAAAACCAATGGAGACACTGGTAGTAGATAACACTGAGAAACTGACAGAGTCACAGGGATACATTGAGATAGTGAAATCGATAACCACAGAGAAACCAAAACCTTTGCTAGTGGAAATGCAAACACAGACTGACCCACCAGAGGTCGAGACAAGAAAATTCGTTACTCACATTGGAAGCACTGAGATTGTTAAGGTAGTCGGGAAAACATCCAGTACTTCACTAACAAAATTTAGACCCACCAATGTGACTAGAGTACTTTTGGATTCAATAAAGAAAATAACAGATTGTAATGCATTAGCCTATAAGGCGATAGATGACACAATTCCTATTATTAAGATGATTGCACCCAAATGCAATATAGATAATAAGAATTCTTTAGGTTAGTTAGACACATTGTCTAAATATATTACTGGTAATATACTAACAGTTGATCAAATTAATGAGGAAACATTCAAGGAGAAAATGGAAAAAGAAAAAGAGAAATTCTTTGAGGAAACAATAAAGAAGTGCACAGAACATATTGATACTCTTTTACTAACACTGAATACAACAATTACGGAGTTTAAGGAACTATATAGAGATACTTGCAAGACAAATCTATTGACAATTGACATTGATAAGAAAATAAGAACAGTCCAAAAGGAGATAGATGATATAGTTGATAATAGCATTGGTTCATCTGAACCTATATCAGTTATTGAATAGGAAATTGTTGGATTTGAAGAGAAATTGGAGAAGTTAGAGAAAGAGAAGGAAAGGTTAAAGGGAAAAGCCAGAGAGCTTAAGTGCAAATTAAGTCCTAAGTTAGATAATCTTATCTCTCTGAGGAAAGAAATCTCTGAGGCACTAATTCAAGGTCAAAAGACACTGGAAGAACAAATGCATCATCTCACTAGTACAATTCAGAGAACTGAGGCAGCTATGAAGGATAGTAATAGGTTTATTCAGAGCTTGAATTTGGTCTTAGTAGACTTATTCCAGATTGTAACCAACCGGTTACAAAGTTCAAGCTGAAAACTGCACTCATTTGACAATTTTGACAACCTTTGTCATTGATGTCAAAGGGGGAGTAGTAGACAGAGAAAAATGATTATCAGAGGAGATCATCTGCTCAGGGGGAGCACACATTTTTGGTAAAATTTTGGACTTCATTTTTGGATTTTTCTCATGAGTGTTGCCATTAATGCCAAAGGGGGAGATTGTTGGCATTCTACACTCTAGTGAGAAATGATGGTGTTGTCATTGATGACAACTTACAGGCAACCTTGTGGACATCTTCAGGCACTAGCACTAGCAGACATTGACACTGGCAGACACTTCACCAACAGCGGCAACAATGTATATCAACATCCCAGGCGACAAGAATAAAGTTTTGTTTATTGTATTTAATTGTAAATATCTTTTGTAAAGCCGACAAGGCATATTGTTATAAGACTCATATATGTATGAGGTCTTGTAAATCATTTGTAATAAGAGATGGATAGAGGTACCATGGATGTGAAGTGAAGAGTGAATATTAAGGTAGATTTTGTATAAGGTTTATGGTTATTGTATGAGCTTAAACCGGTACTAAACCTGGCATAGAAGATGCTGAATTATAGCAGTACATTATATTGGATTTTCATAATCCATTTGTTAGTCAGTGAGACTTCCTTTTATGATTGAGCAATGAGCTCTAGGAAGTTGGCCTTCCTACATGTGTAGGCCCCTCTTGTAAGTAATATCCATTCATTGGCTAGTGAGTGAATATTGTAGGTGACAAATCCCACCGAGGTTTTTCCCACACTGGGTTTCCTTGTTAAACATCTTGTGTTATGGTGTGTTTTCTATGTTGTCTTTACTATTCTTATTTACTGCATTAATTATTGTTTACTAGTACATTGTTTTGGAATGCAAAATACTTAATAAGGTTAAAGAATCTGTTAACTGGTTAGATACTGATTCACCTCCCTCTTAGTATCTTTGTGACTATCATCAATCCTAACAGTTGTAGAGTTGGTAGACATTTAATGGACTGTGACTATTATGGGTCGAGTTGCAGAGAGGTTTTTGGCTCAAGGCAGGATGTATCTAATCGGATCTATGGAGTGCACTAATCAATGCAAGCTGTTTGTAAATAGATCAAAGTGGGTGAAGCAAATCTTTGAATCATTTATGGTGAACGACCAAAAGATGAGCTGACAGATTGAATGCAGATTGCTAAATATGGAAGGCATGCACTAGAAGGCATGATGTTGGCATTAATGTACATGCAATCATCTCTGAGACATGATTGGAAATGATATGGCTCATTGGTTGAAGAAGAAACCCTAGTCGCTCTTTGTTTGAATTGATTCTTGGCAGGAAAACTTCAGTTTAAGTATCATGACCTAAGATAGATAGTTGCTGCTGAAAGGGTGAAATATAGAGTGGATTTGTTTTCTGAGAGATGAAGAGAAGAACACTTGAAGTATTTGTGAGTGAATATTGTACCGGTAAGAAGAAGCAGGGTAAACTGGTGTAAGGAACGAACTGGCAGAGTGAGCCTAGAATGCAGATGTGACAAATTGAAATATGCAATACCTGATAGAGAGTGACCAGGTGAGAGTTGAATTCAAAATAACAAAGGGAGAGAAGTTTAAATAGAGTTAGAACCAGGAAAAAGGCTAAGTTGCAGTGTGTGTTGAGTTGACACAAATTGGTAAGATATAAACCGGTTGTGCAAAGCTTTGAAGGGTTGCAAAACTTCATTTGCAGCAAGGATCTCATTTGTGTATCCGAGTTTTCATATTGCTTTCACTAAGTAGGTTCTTAGTGCAGGGGTTGTAGCTCCTTTAGGTTGTAGCCTATAAATTATGTAGGGGTTGGTGCTCATAAATCAGGGGTTGGTGCTCCTTGGGTTGGTACCCCAAAATTTGTAATCAGATCTTTTCATTGTGAGGTTGGATTGGAGCAGAAGATCTCCAACAGCTATTCTCACTGAGGTTTTTCTGACATTGGGTTTTCCTTGTACATCTGATGTTATGTGTTACATCTTCATGTGTGTTTTGTATTAATCTATTAGACATTTCTTCTACACACCTTGTTTGCATTATTTTGGTAACCAGACTGCATTTTGTTTATTTCATATTTAACTAGTACAACTCTGATTAAGTAAAAATTGTTTAATCACTGATTCACCCCCCCCTCTCATTGATCCATTGTGTCCAACATGATGATAAGGACATGGTGTGTAAATTGCACAAAGTACAATATGGTCTAAAGCAGGCATCGAGGGCATGGTATGAGAGATTACATGCATATTTGATCAAAATTGGATTTAAATGTACCATTGAAGACAATAACATTTATTTGAAGACTGATGGAGACAAGATGTTGATAGAAGAAGTGTTTGTTGATGACATAGTTTTGGGTGGAAATGATGATATGTGTATGGACCTTGCTGATATAATGAAAAAGGAATTTGAAATGTCTCGAATCAGTTAAATTAAGTTCTTTATTGGCTTACAGGTCCAACAAATGGATGGTGGTATTTTTATTTGTTAGACCAAGTATATCAAAGAGGTGTTGAAGACTTTCAACATGGAAGACTACAAACCGGTAGGAACACTGATGGTGATAGGCTACAAGTTGTCAAAGGAAGATGATTCCCTTGCTTTTAGTGAAAAAGAGTACAGATCTATGATTGACAAGCTACACTATGTTGTCCATAGTAGACATGATATTGCTCATGTTGTTGGATTAGTGGCTAGATTTCAAAAAGAACCTAAGGAGAGTCACATGGTAGCTGTGAAGAGAATTTTTCGGTATCTCAAAGGCACAGTAGACTATGGTTTATGGCATCCCTTTAAAGGAGATTTTACTTTGGATGTCTTTTGTTGGCATTACTGGCATTAAGTTGTCATTGATGTCAACTGGTTTGGCAAGGTCACCGATAAGTAAGAAGTGGTGATTGGTATAAGAAGAGCAAGATATATGTTGTCAATCCACATGTGTGTAAGAAGACAGAAGGAAGGCTATCGGTGCATATGAATTATGTAATTTGTCAATAAGAAAGGCTTACCAGTAAGGCATAAACCAGGATGAAGATTGGCTATTTGTTAGTGATGAAGAGGCGAAATGTTATAGGAATCACAACAACACCCAGTGAGCAAAATAGAAAGGTTGGCATGAAGAAATACCGAAAGACAAGATGAATTGTTAGGAGGATGTGTTGTCGGTAAAGAGGATGTTTGTTGGTTATACCGGTAAGATGTTGTGTTAGAATATTTAATCTTTACTTAGCTTAGGTTTATTTGTATTTAGTTTAGGATATTCCTTTGGAATTCCTACATGTAATTTGTCCTCTAGTACATGTGTGAGGACAAGTCATTTCTTTTATTTTCCTTTATTAAGGAATATTAGATTTCCTCCATAAGAGGATGTGGACACATGGCACACACATTTTATGAATGGTGGCATTCATAGATTTGGGAGTTACTTTGTAACTCCTCTCCTCATCTCTATTTAAGAGATGTCTCCTCTCTCATTTCTTCTTAATGACAATATTGTAAAGAGCTTCTTGCTCTCTCTCTCTCTCTCTCATTTTTAGGCATTGCCTCAATCATAATATCACAAGGGGTTTTTCTTTTCTTTTCCCCTTTCAAAAGTTCTTGTGCCTCCTTCTTCACATTTAGGTGATGCTCCAAGGTTAGTGCTTTTCTCTTGGTAACAATTACTTCATCATAAACTTTCTTGGATTAATTTTCCTTTCCTTGCTCTTTTATTTCCTTTCATGGTATCAGAGCAGGTTTCTAATCCTTGTTTTAAGTTGACATTGATGAAGGTTACCATTCTGTGGAGTTCACCTTGTTGGAGGCATTCTTGAAAGGAGAAGTTCTTTTTCTAATATTTTCTATTGTGCAGGTTTTGGTTTCAGATTTTAACTTTTTTTTCAAACTTTTTAACAAGTTTGCCTGCAGGTTTAATCTTCTATTCTAGTTTTTTATTAAAAAAGGGCTTTGGAAGGCTTGCCGCCAAAGTTCCTTCTTTATAGTTTAAATTTAATTATTTTTAAAGTTTTGGAAGGCTTGCCGCCAAAACTCCGATGCTAACTTCTTTTCCTGCATACTTTAGATTTCATATTCATTTGTTTTGGAAGGCTTGCCGCCAAAACAGTTTCATCATAAAGTTGTTTCTCTGATTCATATTGCAGGTTCTCACATTTTGTTTACTTGCAAGCTTTTTTGATTAAAAAAAAAAAAAGAAATTTAAGCTTCCTTGCAGGATTTTGTTATAAAATTTTCTCATTTTCTAACCTCATTCACAGAATACTAACTCTTTTTTTCTAATATCTATTGATCTATTTCAATCTTTGTTTGTGCTTATTTCAGCTGGTTTACTTTACATAATAAATCTTACATTTTCTTTGCATTGTTATCTTTGCACATTTATCTGTCTTGCTTGGCAACCTTGGGGGTCTGCCCTCTCACCTTCCCTGCTCAGGCCAACGATCCCTCCACTCCAAAACCTGCGTTGACGGCGTAGTGGCAAAGCCTGCGTTGAACTTTTAAACTTCTAAAATTTTAAACTTTTAAGCCCATTTTCATTTTTTTTTGTGAAGATATATAGATATTTGTAAACTCTCCTTCTTCCTTTAAGCCGATATCACGGTTTTCCAACAGACCCGCTGGCGAGCATGGCGATGTCAATGTAAAGCGGCCATATGAGATTAACCTGCATCCCGCCCCTCACAGCATCCTTCCTTTGACCGATCCTCTGCTTAAAAGGAAGAATAAACGTTGTTGGTGGTCCCGTTGAACTGCAGACAAGTGACTATCAGAAAACTCTGTTTAAAAAAAAAACTCTCCTTCTTCCATACCCTCGGCCTTTCTCTGCGCAGCGGAAGCCAGACCAACAGCGCCCATAGCCCTCAGCCCCTTATAAACCCATTTTAAATTCAACGTCACTTGGAAATGCCTTTGGCGTAAGTGGCTCACTCACTGCAAGGAGATCATTGCAGAGACCCGTAAAAACAATAGAATCTGTTTCAATTGGTTTAAATCTTTTAAAGCTGATCTTGCAAACTCATATAACACATTGGCTGGCTCTGATGAATGGAAAACACCTTGTAGTATTACTCCATCTGGGAACTGGATTCGAATAACAGTAGCTTTATATCTCTTTCGTGCAATTTTTATCTGCTTTTCCCTGCGTTTTGTATTCAAACCTGTGTTTTGTATTCATTCTTGTCATTCAACTTCTCTGCAAAATAACGTCTCTGTACTGTGGATTCTTTGCAGTCTATGTATCGTCGCTTCTATTTGCAGTCTGTTCTCAGTCTGTGTCCCAATCATTCTTTGTAAAACGGTTCTCCATCATTAAATAACGTTTCTGCATTTATTATATCAGTTTTGTTGGTTTTTTAAAAAAAAAAATTACATTTCACCACATATAAGGCTTAAACGATTAAGTTTTAATATATAGTAAGTTCAAAAAGTTTAAAAGATTCAAAAATTTATTAAATTTTAATATATAGTAAGTTTCAAATTGTGCATCAAAGTTTTACAAAAGAAGTTTTTTTTAATATAATTTTTTTAAAACAATTTTATTTTGTTAAATGAAAATAGTTTTAAATATTTTTTTGTTTAAATAAAATTAAAATTTTTTAATAAAATTTTTCACTTCCATAAATCAGTTTTTTTTAAAAAAAGGTTATTATTTGAAATTTGCTTAGTTTAATCAAGGAGGTTAAAAAAAAAAAAATTTCTATCCAAGAGGGCATTTTTTTTTCAATATTAAGCATAATTTGTTCATTATTTTGCTATCATGTCTACATTAATTCCGGAAATTAAATTAAATAGTTCCAATTATCATTCATGGAAAACACATATCTCGTTTATTTTTCGTTTCAAACACCTTTTGGATGTTGCGACTGATAAAACATTTGAACCTGCTACATCTGCTCCTCAAGCCGACCTAGATAGATGGAAGGCTCAAAATGAGGAAGCACTTGGTTTAATTGGTATTTCAATGGTTCTTGATTTGTATGTTTTAATTGGAAATTGTACAAAAGTGCATGAAGCTTGGGAAATTTTAAAAACAACTTATGATAGCTCAAATGAATCCCGAAAAATTCAACTTCAAGATCAACTTGAAGATCTAAGGTATACGGATTTTAAAACTATGGATGAATTCTTATTAAAGTTTGATTCTGTTAATAGTCAATTAACTGGTTTAGGAGTTACTCTTGCTGATTTACATTTAATTCATCTTATTCTTAAAAAATGTCTTCCTCGTCAATTTCAACAATTTTATTACGAATATTCATGCTCAACTTCCTATTCCTAGCTTAGCTACTCAATTAACATATGATATTTTTCGTAATTTATTGCGTCAAGAGGAAGCTAAATTAATTCACTCTAGTACTCTTAAAAGTAGTGAACATGCTTTTATGTCTAAAAATCAAAATCATAATAATAACTTTAGATCCAATAATAATAAACATAATCATAATCATAATAATAATCATAATAATAATCACAAATCTTCTAATTATCAATCTCATTCTAAATCCTACCATAATAATTCTCATAATAATAATCATAATAATACGTACAATAATCAAAGGAATAATTCTCAAACAAGACCCCATTGCACATATTGTGGGAAAGATGGACATATTACTAATAATTGTTTTAAGAAACAAAATGGTAAAAAGCCCATGAATCAAAATAATCAAAATAATCAACATAAACCTCATTATAAGAAAGGTAATAATAATGGTAATTCATCTCGTCATGCATTTACATGTACTTATAATGTTTCTCAACCACTTGAGTGGATTATTGATTCTGGTGCATCTCAACATGTTACTTCTCATAAAGAATGTTTTGAATCTTTGCATCCCGATACTTCTAATATTCCTGTTCAATTAGCTAATAATCATAGTTGTAAAGTTGAAGCTATTGGTGATGTGAATGTTCCTAATGGGAAATTACATGATGTTCTTTATGTTCCTGAATTAAAATCAAATTTGATTTCAGTTCCTAAACTTTGTCAAGATTATAAGATTAACTTTTATAGGGGCATATGTTATATCATTGATCCAAACACTAATCATGTTATTGCTACTGCTAAAATGGATAGTGATAACTTATTCAAGTTCTATGAATTTTCTCCTCCAAAGTATTCCTTGCTTACTACTGTTGATTTTACTATATGGCATGAAAGACTTGGCCATCTCAATTCTAATTATATTTCATTGATGCAAAAAGAAAATATGGTTGATAGATTGCCTAGTATTGTTCCTTCTCAAATTGTTTGCAATGGTTGCATGAGTGGTAAGATGCATAGGGAACCCTTTCCTCATGGTCAATCTTGGAGGGCATACACTAAATTGCATCTAGTTCATAGTGATCTCTTGGGTCCCATGGAGAATCCCTCCATCCAAGGTTCAAGGTATGCACTTACCTTTGTTGATGATTTTTCAAGGAGAACATGGATATATTTCCTTCATAGTAAGGATCAAGTGCTTGATGTGTTTACTGAATTTCATATGTTTGTAGAAAGGCAATCTGGTTCTAAAATTAAGATTCTTTGTACTGAAAATGGAAGAGAATATGTCAATAATGCATTTAATGCTTATTTAAAATCTTTTGGAATTAAACATGAGCTTACCGTTCCTTATACACCACAACAAAATGGTGTGGCAGAACGGAAGCATAGGACAATTGTTGAAATGGCTAGATGTTTATTGCATGCTAAAAAATATGGATTACAAGTTTTGGGCTGAAGCTATGGCTTGTGCAACATATTTAATTAATAGAACACCTACCAAAGCCTTAAAGGATAAAACTCCTGAAGAAGCTTGGTCTGGTAGAAAGCCTAATTTGCAGAATTTAAGAATTTTTGGTTCCATAGCTTATGTTCACAAACCTAAGGAGAAAAGAAAAAAATTAGATGCTAAATCTTCTCCTTTTATTTTTGTTGGTTATGATGAAAATACTAAAGGTTATAGAGTTTACAATCCTATTAATAACAAGGTAAAAGTTGCAAGAGATGTTTGTATTGCAGAAAAAGGCATTCATGATTGTTCTAAAGTGGAGGATGATGAACTTGGTCAAACCAAAGTTGTGCTTGTGGAGGACCAACCTCCTTCTCTTAACCCTACTCCTAATGCATCTCTTTCTATTCCTTCTAGTGATAGTGATGATGATAATAATAACTCTACTCCTCATGACTCTTCTTCTAGTGATGAATCCATTACTTCTAAAAGAAGACCTAAATGGTTTAAATCTTTAATTCAAGATAGTGATGAATACTTAGCTAGAATGGATAAACTTCAAGCTAGAAGAGTTAATTATTGTAATTATGCTTTAATGACTACTATTATGAATTCTAATGATCCTAAAACATTTGATCAAGCTAAGAATCAACCGCATTGGCAAAAAGCAATGAAGGAAGAATATGATACTTTAACTTCTAACCAAACTTGGGATTTAGTTCCCTTGCCTCATGGTAAAAATCTTGTTTCTTGCAAGTGGCTTTATAAAACTAAATTAAATGCTAATAATCAAGTTAGTAAATTTAAAGCTAGATTAGTTGCTAGAGGTTTTTCTCAAATTGAAGGCTTAGATTATACTGAAACTTTTGCTCCTGTTGCTAAAATGCCTACAATTAAACTTGTGCTTGCTTTAGCTTCTAGAATGAATTGGCCTATTCACCAAATGGATGTTAAAAGTGCTTTTCTTAATGGTGATTTACATGAGGAAATTTATATGTCTCAACCTCCTGGTTTTATTAAAGAAGGTAATGCACACTTAGTTTGTAAATTAAAGAAATCAATTTATGGATTAAAGCAATCTCCTAGGGAGTGGTATTCAAAGATTAATGAATTCTTTCTTTCTCAAGGCTTTATAAGAAGTAAAAATGATCCTAACTTGTATATTAAACATAGTGAAGATGATATTATAATTATTATCTTGTATGTAGATGATTTGATTCTTACTTCAAGTTCCAATACTTTGATTTCTGATATTAAGTTTCAACTTAATCAAAAATTTCAAATGATTGATTTAGGTCTTCTACATTATTTCTTAGGAATGCAAATTTGGCAAACCTCTAAAGGAATTTTCTTATCTCAAAGTAAATATGCTCAAGATCTCATAGATAAGTTTAAAATGAATGATGCTCATCATGTTTCAATTCCTATTGAATTAGGCACTAAGTTAATGCTTGATATGCAAACTCCTCTTGTTGATCCTACTTTGTATAGACAATTAGTTGGAAGTTTAAATTATTTAACTCTTACTAGGCCAGATATTGCTTATAGTGTTGGTTTGGTTTCTAGATTCATGTCTAAATCTCAACAAACACACTTTAAAGTTGCTAAAAGAATTTTAAGATATATTAAAGGGACTATTAATGTAGGTTTGTTTTATGATGCAAATTCTGACTTTACTTTAAAAGGTTTTACTGATTCCGATCTAGGTGGAGATCCCAATGATGGGAAATCTACTTGTGGTTATTGTTTTTTTGTTGGTTCAGGAGCAATTTCTTGGAATAGTAAAAAGCAACAATCTACCTCTCTTGGATCCACTGAAGCTGAGTACAAAGGATGCACTAATGCTTCTAAAGAAGTCTTGTGGCTTAGAAGACTACTTGAAGATTTGGGTCTACCTCAACACAAACCAACTCCATTATATTGTGACAACCAAAGTGCCATTGCCTTGGCTAAAAATCCAGTTTTCCATGCAAGGACAAAACACATTGCTCTCCAACACCACTTTATTAGAGAACAAATTGAAGACAAGAAAGTTTCACTCCTCTATTGCAAGGGGGAAGACCAAGTTGCAGATATTTTGACCAAGCCACTTTGTAAAGAAAAGTTCCAATTTTATTGTAAAAATCTTGGATTACAACCCATTGAAGGGTTTGATGTAAGCTCCCCAAGTAAAGCTTAAGGGGGGGTGTTAGAATATTTAATCTTTACTTAGCTTAGGTTTATTTGTATTTAGTTTAGGATATTCCTTTGGAATTCCTACATGTAATTTGTCCTCTAGTACATGTGTGAGGACAAGTCATTTCTTTTATTTTCCTTTATTAAGGAATATTAGATTTCCTCCATAAGAGGATGTGGACACATGGCACACACATTTTATGAATGGTGGCATTCATAGATTTGGGAGTTACTTTGTAACTCCTCTCCTCATCTCTATTTAAGAGATGTCTCCTCTCTCATTTCTTCTTAATGACAATATTGTAAAGAGCTTCTTGCTCTCTCTCTCTCTCTCTCTCTCTCTCTCATTTTTAGGCATTGCCTCATTCATAATATCACAAGGGGTTTTTCTTTGCTTTTCCCCCTTCAAAAGTTCTTGTGCCTCCTTCTTCACATTTGGGTGATGCTCCAAGGTTATTTCTTTTCTCTTGGTAACAATTACTTCATCATAAACTTTCTTGGATTAATTTTCCTTTCCTTGCTCTTTTATTTCCTTTCATGTTGAACCGGTAGTCAATCTTGGTCAATGAAGAATGTAAAACCAACATAGAAAACCAAGAAGAGGTAGATGTCGACAAACATGACAGCTAGATGCCAAGTGGTGATATTGCACAAGCCGGTGGAGTGTGCATCGACGTAACAGGTCAGCAAGCAGGTCAACTTTTATGAAGAATCTGCAAATCACGGAGGATGCCAGAAGTTTGTAGCTCAAGGAAGACAAGCTGGAAGCAATTGAATTGATCTTGCAAGAAGATCTGATCTTCATTCCTAGTTGCTGAAGGAAACAGTCAAGCCATTAATGGTGTATGACAAAGAAAATCATAAAAGAATGATACAAACCTCCAAATTTAGAAAACACACATTGGAAGAAAAAATTTGGTGGTGTTTATCGATGAGATGAATATAATATCCCTGAAAAAATAGATCAAATCAAATTAGAGATGGATTGAGTTAGTGAAGGTAAAACCTAACACGCTAGTGTTTGAATGCATTTTTTGGTGGGAATCTTATATTATAAATATGCGAGCTTGAGACATAAATCGATGATGTTTGGTGTGAAGAGGAAGAGTGAAGAGAGATTTAGAAAAGAAAGACATCATATTCCTTAGAATTTAATCCAAGAAAGTTGCAGAGTGAGGTTGCAATCGAATTGGTGAAAGGGTTTAACTGGCAGAGACAGACTACCGATAAACTGTGTTGGCCATATGGAGGAATTGATTATGTGTTGCATTGATGTTTTGTCATTGATGTCAACACTAGTTGTTATGTTTGGTTATAGACAGACAGGTTTTGGTCACTGATAGATGAACTAGTGTTACCGGTAAAGGTTTAAGGTTTTACTAGTAGATCTTTTACTGAGAATCTTTGACAGGATGCACAAGTGGTGTTAGTGTGGCTTCTAGATGAAATTCAGGATGTAGAAGGCAATCCTTGATCATAGCTCAACTGATTGGAGACATCTCTTTGGCATGGTTGACCCAGATTAGGTCTGGTCCCTATCTAGGTTATGGACCGATATCATGTTAATGTGTTCTCTACACATTACTGAGATGATTTATGGATTCGTTAATGTTGTTCTGGTCTAAATCTGACATGGCATATCATTGTAATATGGATGTATGTAATGATCTTATTATAATATCTTTTAGGTGGCCAACCTAATTGGTTTAGGCCTTAGGGTTTGTATAAATTGGCATAAGATCTCATTGTAGATCATGGTGAAATATGTTCATGGTTGTGGAATGAAATATCATATGCGAAGGAGATTTGGTTGATCATAGGTGATTGAATTGGGTTTAAGTAAGAGGTCAAAGGCCTTTGGTATTGAGCTTAACCGGGACTATAATTAGGCATGGTAGATTCTATCTCTAGTAGTTCATTCTTCTAGATTGTTGTCCAATTATATTGAGGTGGTTATAACCTCTTTGTAGTCAGTGAGACTCCTTTGTAATGAGCAGTATGCTCTAGGCAGTGTGCCTTCCTGCATGTGCAGGCCCCTTATTGTATCACATACTTTTTGTAGAAGTATTATCTGACGGTGGGTAGGCTTCCCACCATGGTTTTTCCCTCTACTGATTTTTCCATGTACAGATCATGGTGTTATGTGGTATAGCTGAATTGTGTTAATTCTTTGTTTCATTCTTAATTTTTGTTACTTACCAGTATCTGTTTCTGCTATTCCAGTATTCAATGTTTATGTGCTCTGGGTTAAAGGTTATAAAGTGGTTTGATTAATATAACATTTTGATAACTGATTCACCCCCCCCTCTTAGTTGTCCACCGATTATCCTAACAATTGGTATTAGAGATTTGGTCCTCTTTTGTAGAAGCTTAACCACTTGAGGTAGATCCTATGGCAACTAATACTTCAAATCCATCAGCAACTATTTTCAGAAGAGAAATCCCTAAGCTTGATGGAACGAATTATGGGATATGGAAAATTCGAATGGAGAATCATCTTAGATGTCTTAGAAAGGATATTTGGGAGATCACTTAGAAAGGATATACACCTTATGATCCGGCATCTGACAATCTTGCTCCTACAGACTTGGACAAGAATATTGAAAATGATTGCAGAGCAAGAGAAGCCCTCTTGTGTGCACTCACTAATCGAAAAATCATGGGATTAACTGATAAATCATCTACAAAGGTTATTTGGGATAAATTGAAAAATTTGAATTAATGTGATCCTACTATCAAAATTGCTAAACTTGATGGTTACCAGGTAAAATATGAGAACTTGAAGATGGAAGATAATGAAAGAATTGCTACATTTATGGAAAGAGTAAATGAGATTGTCATGGGAATTCAATGTTGTGGAGGATCTCTAAGTGAAGATGAAATAGTTTCCAAAGTCTTGAGATCTCTTCCACCGGCTTACAAGATGAAGGCAACTGTAATTAATGAATTGAGAACAATGACAAACACTTCAGTTAACAAAGACATTTTGATTGGGAAATTATATGCTTTTGAGGTTGAAGAATTTGGACCCTCTAGAGCTGCAAAGTCTGAACCTTCTTTTCATGCATCATCATCCACTATCAAAAGTAATTTGAAAGCCCTATGTGAAAAAGAATTGGAAGATATCAGGAAAGAGGATGAAGAATTTGAGCAACTTGAAGCCTTATTCGCTAGAAGAGTACCTAAAGGATCGACATGAAGTAAGTATGAAGGAAAAGAACCTTTTAAATGTTTTGCATGTAATAAGATTGGTCATTTTGCATCTAGGTGTCTTGAAAGGAATGCAAGATTTGAAGAAAGAGTTAAGAAATCATTTAAGCCTAATCAGAACAAATATAGAGTCAAGAAAAACAAACAATGTTACATAGCAGATGAGGAAGGAGTAAGTGATGACTCTGCTAGTGGATCTGGCAATGGAAAGGAATGGGTGTTCTATGCTTTAAAGGAAGATGAACTAGAACCAGCTATCAAGAATGAAGAAAAGGCCCTAGCAACAAAAGTTGAAGACAAGGATGAATGGGTAATTGATAGTGGACGCTCACATCATATGACTAGAGATAAAAGAAAATTTATGTCCTTGCAAGAATACAATGGTGGTCAAGTCAGATTTGTGGATGACAAAGCATGTATGATCAAAGGTAAAGGTACTATTTCTCTGGATGGCAAGCATAATACTGATAATGTCTATTATGTAGAAGTTTTAAAGCATAATCTTTTAAGTGTTGGTAAATTGGTGGACAAGAGATTCCAACATTAGTTTAATAGAAAATGCAAAATCATTAACAAAACTAGTTTGGAGATTGCAACCGGTACTCAGACTAGAGGTAATATTACATGTTTGATTGCTCATATTGATGAGAGTTGGTTATGAAATAAGAGGTTTTGTCATGTTAATTTTGATTGTTGTTAAGATCAGTTCAACAAAAGTAGTTAGAGAAATACCTAAGATTATAAAGCCTCATAATCTGGTATGTAAGGAATGTCAATTGGGAAAGCAAGTTAGAACTTCTTTTAAGAGCATACATGATAAATCTAATGATGTGCTTGATTTGATTCATACTGACTTATGTGGTCCAGCAAGGACCAGAAGCTTTCAAGGTGATAGATACTTCATGCTGATAATTGATGATTATTCTAGAATGATGTGGGTGACTTTTCTAAGGGAGAAGTCTGAAACTTTTGATAAATTCAAGATCTTTAAAGCAAAGGTGGAAACAAAATCTAGATTGAAAATCAAATGTTTGAGATCAAATTAAGGTGGTGAGTTCACTTTTCTCATGAATTTAACAGTTATTGTGAGACAAATGGAATTAGGAGATGGTTATCTACACCCTGGACTCCTCGGCAGAATGGAGTAGTGGAAAGGAAGAATAGAACCATTTTGGATGCAGCAAGAACCATAATGATGGAAGCCAAATTGCCTCACATCTACTGGAGAGAAGTAAGTACAACAGTCTACACATTCAACAAAGTTCACAGCAAAGGTGAAATTGGTAAGACCCCTTATGAATTATGGTTTGCACATACACCTACTATTAAATATTTCAAAATTTTTGGAAGTAAATGTTATATCAAAAGGGATGATTCAATTTGGAATTTTGATCCTAGATGTGATGAAGGGATATTTCTTGGATATTCAATTCAAAGCAAACCATATAGATGTTATAACAAAAGATTGCAGAAAATTATGGAGAGCACAAATGTAAAAGTGGATGAGTAATATAGAAATCAATCTATATCATATGATAGGGAACCGATAGTGGAAATGATCATAACTAAACCGACAATGCCTCAACTGGTACAAGGCACTGAGATAGTTACACTAGTACAATCAATATATTCAACTATAACTGATGATCAGAATAGTGAACCTGAAGTTCAGAAGACACCAAGGTATGTAAGGTTAAATCATTCTGAAGATCAAATCATTGGAGATAGGACATGGGAGTTATGACAAGAAGAAGACTGGCAAATGAAGAGGTATGTCTTATTTCTCAAATTGAACCGACATCTGTTATTGAAGCTTGTAAAGATAAGCATTGGCTAAAGGCTATGGAAGATGAATTAGATCAGATAGAGAAGAATGACACTTGGACTTTAGTTCCCTAGCCTAAAAATAAGAATGCTATTGGAACTAAATGGGTTTTTAGAAAAGAAAAAAAAAATGAGGATGGTCAAGTTGTAAGAAACAAGGCTAGATTGGTTTGTAAAGGATATTATCAAATGGAAGGAATTGATTATGGTGAGACGTTTGCACTTGTAGCTATAATTGAAGTTGTTAGACTATATTTCTTGCCTATGCAGCTTACAAGAACTATAAGGTCTATCAAATGGATGTTAAATGTGCATTTTTGAATGGTGAACTTGATGAAGAAGTATACATTGAGTAGCATGTTGGATTTTCACTGACAGATGACAGAGATATGGTTTGCAGGTTAAGGAAAGCTTTATATGGATTGAAACAAGCTCCTATAGCTTGGTATGCAAGGTTGGATAAATATCTTTTGAAGCTTGGTTTTACTAAAGGTAGTGCTGACAATAATTTATATTACAAGATCACTAATGATGATATTCTGATTATTGAAGTATTTATTGATGATATCATTTTTGGAGGCGAAGATAAATTGTGCATGGAATTCTCTAACAATATGAAGAATGAATTTGAAATGTCCATGATTGGTGAGATGAGAATTTTCTTAGGTTTGCAGATTACTCAAACTGACAAAGGCATTTTTATCTGTCAAACTAAGTATCTAAGGGAATTGTTGAAGAAGTTTGGTATGTATAATTCCAAACCGGTAAGTACTCCTATGGTGACAAGTGAGAACTTATCTATCAAAGACACATCTACATTGGCAGATTTGACAAGGTAGAAGTCTATGATTGGTGCTTGTTATATCTAACTGATACTAGACCAGATATTATGAATGCAATAAGTATTGTTTCAAGATATCAAAGTAATCCTAAATAAAATCATGAATGTGCAGTAAAGAGGATATTCCAGTACTTGCAAGGAACAACAGAATATGGCTTATGGTATTCTATAGATGATAACTTCACTTTATGTGCATATATAGATTCAAATTGGGTAGGAGATACTGATGATAGGAAGAGCACTTCTGGTGGAGCTTTCTTGCCTGGAAAGAAATTGGTTTCATGGATCAACAAAAAATAGTCATGCATTTCTTTATCTACTACAGAAGTTGAATATGTTGCAGCAACAACTAATTGCACTCAAGTCTTGTGGATGAAGAAAATGTTGAAGGATATCAAGGTAAATTATAGTGAACTGGTAGTTATCTACTATGATAACTCTACAGCTATTGACATGTCTAAGAATCTGGTATTTCACTCTAAGACTAAGCATATTTCAATAAAATGTATCTTTCTGAAGGACAAGGTGGAAGAAAAGGAAGTCAAATTGGTTTATGTGAACACTAAAGAACAGATTGTAGATATATTCACTAAACTGCTGTCTAAAGAATCATTTGAGTATTTGAGAGATAAGTTAGGGGTATCTACCCCTCTAGCAGAAACTTAATTGATGGAGCAGTGCATCAGTCTGGTATGCATCATCAACTTTATCCTTTGATCTAGGTTGATGTAATGGTGCTACTACTCAGGGGGAGTAGTCAACTTTGAGATTCACAAAATTTTGATATGTATGTCATATCCTTGGCATTGATGTCAAAGGGGGGGAGTTATATGTGAAAAATCATATCAGTTTTAGATTGGACTGCACTCCTCAGGGGGAGTTACTAGGATTTTTTCAGTTTTTCATTGTTATATCTTCTATGAGAAATGTTTGGCACTTCTTGGCACTTAGATGTTTTATTTTTCACATTTGGTGTTGCCATCAATACCAAAGGGGAGATTGTTGGCAATATGGAGGAATTGATTATGTGTTGCATTAATGTTTTGTTATTGATGTCAATACTAGCTATCATGGTTGGTTACTAAGAGATAGGTTTTGGTTACCAGTAGATGAACTAGTATTACAGGTAAAGGTTTAAGGTTTTACCAACAGAGCTTTTACTAAGAATCTTTGACAAGATGCACAAGTGGTCTTGGTGCGGCTTCTAGATGGAATTAAGGATGCAAAAGGTGATCCTTGATCATGGATCAATTGATTGGAGACATCGCTTTGGCATGGTGGACCTAGATTAGGTCTGATACCTATCTAGGTTATGGATTGGTATCATGTTAATGTGTTCTCTACGAGTTACCAGGATGATTTATGGATTGGTTAATGTTGTTTTGGTCTAAAGTCGACATGGCATATCATTGTAATATGGATGTATGTAATGATCTTATTGTAATATCTTTTAGATGGGTGACCTAATTGGTTTAGGCCTTAGGGTTTGTATAAATTGGTGCAAGATCTCATTGTACATCATGGTGAAATATGTTCGTGGTCATGGAATGAAATATCATACACAAAGGAGATTTGGTCGATCATAGGTGATCAAATTGGGTTTAAGTAAGAGGTCAAAGGCCTTCGGTATTGAGCTTAATCGGGACTGTAATCAGGCATGATAGATGCTATCTCTAGCAGTTCATTATTCTAGATTGTTGTCCAATTATATTGAGGTGGTTATAACCTCTATGTAGTTAGTGAGACTCCTTTGTAATGAGAAATACACTCTAGGTAGTGTGCCTTCCTGCAAGTGCAGGCCCCTTAATGTATCACATACTTTCTACAAAAGTATTATATGATTGTGGGTAGGCTTCCCACCATGGTTTTTCCCTTTACTAGGTTTTCTACGTACAAATCATGGTGTTATGTGGTATGGTTGCATTGTGTTCATTCTCTATTTTATTATTAAGTTTTATTGCTTACAGGTATTTGTTTCTACTATTTTGGTATTCAATGTTTATGTGCTCTGGGTTAAAGGTTATAAAGTGGTTTGTTTAATATAATTTGTTGAGAACTGATTCACCCCCCCTCTAAGCTGTCCATCGGTTATCCTAAGAAACTATTGCAGGTCTAACAGTTAGGCTATCCAGTGAGGTATTATTGATCAAGAAGGCATCCAAGTGTGACACAATATGTTATGAGGCTGAGAAAGGAAGAAGAGAGGCTAAGAGTCAGAGAGATTAAACTAATAACTGATAGTGTGAGATCCAGTGAAGAAGAGAAGATTGTTAACCAACATAAATCTATTTTAATTGTTGCAGAACTCATTTGCAACTAGAAGCTATAAATTTATCAAAATTGTATTTCAATACACATCACCAAGTTGGAGCTTGGTGCAGGGGTTGGTGCTCCTTGGGTTGGTTCCCTAAATTAGTAGGGGCTGGTGCCCTAAATATTTATAATTTATTGTTTCACTTGTGAGGCTGGATTGGAGCAGTAGTCTCCAGCAGCATTTCTCACCGAGGTTTTTCCCATATTAGGGTTTCCTCGTACATCTAGTGTTGTGGGTTGCGTTTATGTGTTTGCCTTCACATTTGTCTTACTGGTTTGATTGTTTATTGACTGGGGTGATAACCAATATTCTAAGGTTTTTTTAGAAGGGAAAAGAGTTTAGGAACCACTGATTCACCCCCCGCCTCTCAGTGGTACATTGTGTTCAACAATTGGTATCAGAGCCTAGGTTCCCAGTTGATTAAAGCTTGGGTAGATTTTGGTCTTAGAACACAATGACAAGAAATGAGTCTGCCTCCTCAAAAGCTCCCATGTTTGATGGATCTAACTATGCCTTCTAGAGAAGAAGAATGGAGACCTATATTTCCTCCCTTGGTTTTGATGTGTGGATGTCAGTCAAAAATGGGCATGGCATCCCTAGTGTTCCTCCCACTGATCCAAATGCAAAGAAGCAATGTGAGAATAATGCAAAGGCTAAACATGCTATCTTGAACGGTTTGTCTGATAATGAGTTTGTCAAGGTCATGCACTATGCATTTGCCAAGGAGACTTGGGATAAAATGCAGAGGTTTTTGGAAGGAGATGCAAAAGTCAAAGAGGCCAAGCTGCAAACAGGAAGGATGAAGAAAATATTGTAGACTACCTTCAGATATTTGATGAAACTATGAATACTATCAAAGGACTTGGAGAAGAAATTGTAGATGAGATTCTTGTCAAAAGGGTACTTAGATCTCTCACACCTAAGTATGATACTAAGGTTTCTACCATATAAGAAGCCAAGGATTTGAAGATCTTCACAATGGATGAGCTATTTGTCTCACTAATAGCCTATGAAATGAGAACAAATGGTGAAAAATCCTCAAGGAAAGAGGTAGCATTCAACTCCATCAAGAAGGACAAACAAGTGGTTGCTTATAAAGGATCAAGTGAAGACTGATGTAGAGGTAGAAAACTTTGTTAGAAAGCTTAAAAGATGATCTGACAAGTATAAAGGAAAGTTACCACTAAAATGTTTCAACTATGGTAAAGTTGGACACTTTGCTGCAAAATGCCCTTATAATGAAACTGGTGGAGATGAGTCAAAAAGCTTTAGTAGATCTGCTGGTAAAGGCAAGGAAACAAATGGCCACTAGCAACGAAGAAGATGCTACCAAAAGAAAAACATCCTATACACTATTGAGGATGATGCCACAGATGAAGAAACTGCATCAGAAGATGACTACCATGAGAATGACAGAGAAGTTAATCTTTTTATGGAACTTGACGAACCAGTTCGTGAAGACGAGGAAGGAGAAGACATTGAAGCCGAAGTGGATCTAGATGGTGAGCTTATAAGTTCTCTTGAGGAGCTGAGTAAAACAAGAAGAGAACTCAAGAAGTTCAAGCTTGCTGCAGTAGATGAACAAGGTCTCTTGAAGCAATCCCTTAATGAGTCTAATCAAGTTATGACCTGAAACTACAGTTGGAAGAAGCCAAGATGATATGTGAAGTTACATCCTCTGATATGATGAAGAAGGAAAAGGAGCATCAAGATCTAGAAGCAGAAATAGTGAAGCTCAAAAAGGAGCTTGAAGAAAATAAGGAAGAAAAGAAAGTGAGAAGCAAATATGAAGGCAACACCGAAGCTTTAGACAAGATGTTGAGAAAATAGAAGAAATCTAAAGATATCGATGGCTTAGGATTTGAAGAGGGTCAAAGTTAAAATAAAAAAAGGCACATTTGGTAAGGAGATACAATTCACCTCTTCAAATAAAGGTGAAGAGAAGAAGGACATTCACAGTAAGCAAGGATACCAGTAAGAAGACATATGCAGATGTTGTTAGAAATCGCCACACAAACTGGTATATACAGTCGATGAACCGGAGACCACACTCAATGTACCGACATGAAGATCCAAGGAGAAATGCAAGAGTTGACCATGAAGGATTAAATAGTGTCAATGACATGAAAGGAAGACCCCTGGTGAGGCAGTCATTTGCAGGACTAAGGCAACCTAACCGGTATGTTGCAAACATTCATGGTTATTGTTACCAATAAAACAAATTTGGACATAGAATAGTTGATTGTAGATTAACCAATAAGCCCTCTATGAGTTATGAAAGTAGAAATCCATTTAATGCACTCTGGGATATGAATGTTGTCTATTATCAATGCAATGGATATGGTCATAGGAGTTTTGAATGGAGGAATAATAAACCGGTATCCCACAATAATTTCAAAGAGTCATTTTAAAATGAAAATGTGAAATGCTATAACTATCAAGAGATTGGACATATTGAATTTTTTTGTAAAAATAGGAAGATCAAGAAGAAGAAGACAAATCCTGATCAAGAACTGGTAATAGAACTAGAACACAAAATAGCAACCGACAAGAAGAAGGAAACCAAACTGGTATGGGTTGAGAAATAAAAGGACAAGGCAAAATCAAGTTTGATAGTGGAGACTGCCTTATATGTTGAAAGGAAAAATCTATGGGTTATAGACAGTGGTTGTTCCAATCACATGACCGGTGATAAAAAGAAATTTATCAAACTTGAAGACTGGAATGGTGGTTCAGTAAGATTCTGAGACAAATCATCCATCAAAATAAAGGGAAAAAGGTACTATAAATATTGATGGAAAGCTAAAGGCACATGATGTGTATTATGTGGAAGGCCTAAAGCACAATCTGCTGAGTGTGAGTCAGATGCATGACAAAGGTTATAAATTCACCTTTGACTCTATCGGCTACCAAATAAAGAAAGAGAGTACCAGTCAGGTTGTGGCAGAAGGAAAGAGGACAGATGGTAATGTTTACAATATGAAGAAATGCTATGAGTCCCAATGCATGATGGGACAGGTTGATGAAAGTTCGTTGTGGAACCAAAGATTAGGCCACATAAACTTTGATAACTTAGTTGTAGTAAGCAAAAAGGGGTATGTAAGAAACATTCCACCCATCATCAAACTAGTAAGCACATTTTGTGATGAATGTGTGAAAGGGAAGCAGACTAAGGTGAGATTCAGAACAAAAGAACATACCACCTCAAGACCACTTGAAATTGTACATACAGATCTATGTGGTCCAACTAGGACAAGAGCTCTTTCCGATGAAAGATATTTAATGCTCTTTATTGATGATTATTCAAGAATGACATGGGTCACTTTCCTGCAAGATAAATCACAAGCATTTGATAGATTCAAGATCTTTAGGAAGATGGTGGAGAAGGAACGTGGGTGCAAGCTGAAATATCTAAGATCAGACAGGGGTGGAGATTTCACATCAAATGAGTTTGAATATTGTTGTGAAAGATATGGAATTAGAAGGCAATACTCAGCCCCTAGGACATCCCAACAAAATGGTGTGGTAGAATGAAAGAACAAGATAGTCAAGGAGATCGCTAGAACCATCTTAAATGAGACCAGTTTGCCAGACACATATTGGAAGGAAGCGGTCCACACTACTGCATATACTTAGAACCAGGTTCAGCTAAAAACAAACAACATAATGACACCTTATGAGTTGTGGTATGACCAGAAAACATCAGTCAAATACTTCAAGGTATTTGGAAGTAAGTGATTTATCAAGAGAGATATGGATGGTCTAGGTAGTTTTGATTACAAGAGTGATGAAGGAATCTTCCTTGGTTACTCACCTAACAACAAGGCTTATAAATGCTACAACAAGAGACTAAATAGATTCATTAAGAGTGTGCATATAAAATTTGATGAGGATATGCACAAAGGAAGTCAGTCATAGGTAAACTAGTATGATGATTCTGGTGATGAAGGTGAGGAAGCTCAGTTAGAAAATGAACCGGAAGGAGCATCCAAAAAGGCTCCTAATTGGTATGTGTAGATGAACCACCCAAAAGAGAAGATTCTAGGAAATAAGAGTGATGGCGTGTAGACTAGGAGAAGACTTGCTCGGAATGATGAACAAGTCAACTTCTACCTCATGACTGAAGTAGAACCTAAAAATTTCAATGAGGCCAACAAAAGACAAGAATGGATGGATGTCATGGAAGAAGAACTGCAATAGATTAAGAAGAATAGGACTTTGGAATTAGTGCTTAGACCGGAAGACAAAAAATATCATTGGCACTAAATGGGTCTATCAAAATAAGATGAATGAAGAAGGTAAAATTGTTAGGCATAAAGCTAGACTTGTGTGCAAAGGCTACTCTCAAGTAGAGGGCATTGATTTTGAAGAAACATTTGCATCGGTAGCTAGATTAGAAGCAATTATAATGTTTCTAGCCTTTTTGCCTACAAGGTTATAAAGTATATCAAATGGATGTGAAATCTACCTTCCTAAATGGAAATTTGGAAGAAGAAGTGTACATGGAGCAACCAGAAGGGTTTATGCTACATGATGATGAAACCTTTGTGCCCCGGTTGAAGAAGGCCCTATATGATTTAAAGAAAGCTCCTAAAGAATGGTATTCAAGGTTAGATCAGTACTTGAAGGAGCAAGGATTCAAAAAGGGAACTGCTAACAACAATTTATAGATAAGGAAAGATGGAAACCACATGATCATTGTGGTAGTGTATGTAGATGACATTATTTTTGGAGGCAATAAGGGCACCCTTTGCAAAGAATTTTCTGATCAAATTCAGTCAAAATTTGAGATGTCAATGCTTGGAGAATTGACATACTTCCTTGGTTTGCAGATAGCACAACAAGATAAGGGAGTCTTTATCTCACAAAACAAGTATGCAAAGGATATGTTGAAGAAATTCCAAATGGAGGAGTGCAAACCAGTAAGTACCCCCATGGTGACCGGAAGTAAATTAAGAAAGAATGATGAATCACCAATGGTGGATCAGACATTGTATAGATCCATAATAGGAAGCCTATTGTATCTAATTGCTTCTAGACTGGATATAGTACAAGCAGTATGCATGGTGGCCAAATTTCAAGCTACACCTAAGCAGTCACATATGAATGTTGTAAGAAGAATTTTTAGGTACCTACAAGGAACACTCTGTTATGGATTGTGGTACCCTAAACCAGGGGAATTCATCTTGGAAGCATACACGGGTGCTGATTGGGAAGGTTGCATTGATGATCGGAAGAGCATAATTGGTGGTGCATTCTTCCTAGGTGACCGGTTGGTCTCATGGCATAGCAAGAAGTAGGATTTTGTTTCCCTATCAACCGCAAAAGAAGATTACGTTGTTGTGGCTAAATGTTGCTCTCAGGTACTATGTACAAAGCAAACCCTCAAGGACATACAGGTGGACATAATTGATCCTATTCTCATCCGGTGTGATAATTCAAGTGCCATTAACATATCAAAGAATCCAGTGATGTGTTCTAGGACAAAGCAAATAGCCATCAAGTATCATTTCCTCAGAGATAAGGTTGAAGGACAAGAAGTAAAGATGGAATATATCCCTACCAGAGAACAAGTACCAGACATTTTTACTAAACCATTATCGGTAAGAAATTTGGAGTACTTAAGACATAAGTTGGGAGTTGTGTCATCTGCCTTATGCACTCTAGATAGGAAGGATTTATATGGTTCAAGGGGAGTTCATAGAAGCATGTCTAACTCTTGAACCACATCTCTGTACTAGTTGTAATCACTGGTATTAGCCTAAGGGGGATCTAGGTATGGATAAAAGGGGGAGTGTATAGTACCCTTTGTCATTATGTCAAAGGGGGAGAAATCTATCGATATGAAGTGTCTTGTAGTAAGTTGATATCAATGCAAAAGGGGGAGATTGTTGGCATTATTGGCACTAAGTTGTCATTGATGTCAACTGGTTTGGCAAGCTCATCGATAAGTAAGAAGTGGTGATCAGTATAAGAAGAGCAAGATATATGTTGTTAATCCACATGTGTGTAAGCAAACAAAAGGAAGGCTACCAGTACACATGAATTGTGTCATCTGCTGGTAAAGAAGGCTTACTAGTAAGGCATAAAGAGGGATGAAGGTTGGTTTTTTGTTTGTGATGAACAGGCAGAATGTTAAAAGAATCACAACAACACCCAGTGAGAAGAACAGAAAGGATGGCATGAAGACACACCAAAAGACAAGATGAATTCTTAGGAGGATGTGCTACTGGTAAAGAGGATGTTTGTTGGTTATATCGGTAAGATGTTGATTCGGTAGTCAATCCTGGTCAATGAAGAATGCCAAACTGACATAACAAACCAAGCAGAGGTGGATGTTGACAAACATGATAGCTGGATTTCAGGTGGTGATATTGCACAAGTCGGTGGAGTGTGCATCGATGTAATAGGTTAGAAAGCAAGTCAACTTTTATGAAGAACCTGCAAGTCATAGAGGGCGCTAGAAGTTTGTGGCTCGAGGAAGACAAGCTAGCAAGTGATTGAACTGATCCTACAAGAATATCTGATCTTTGTACCTAGTTTCTAAAGGAAATAGTCGAGCCATTAATAGCGTATGACAAAGAAAAGAAAAAAAGCATGATGTTGACCTCCAAATTTACAAAATGCACATTGGAATGCGAAACTTTGGCGGTCTTGATCGATGACATGAAGACCATATCCCTGGAAAAGAAGATCAAATCAAATCAGAGATGGATCGAGTTGGTGAAGGCAAAACCTAACACGACATTGTTTGAATGCAGTTTTTTGCGGGAATCTTAGATTATAAACATGTGAGCTCGAGACAAAAATTGATGATGCTTGATGTGAAGAGGAAGAGTGAAGAGATCTTGAGAAAAGAAAGAGATCATCTTCCTTATAAATTATTTTAAGAAAGTTGCATAGTGAAGTTGCATTCGAACAAGTGAAAGGATTTAACCAACAGAGACAGAGTACCAGTAAACTATTGCAGGTCTAATAGTTAAGCTAATCGGTGAGGTATGATTGATCAAGAAGACATCCAAGTGTGACACAATATGTTGTGAGGCTAAGAGAGGAATAAGAGGGGCTAAGAGTCAGAGAGTAATCTGATAACCGATAGTGTGAGATCCAGTGAAGAAGAGAAGACTATTTACCGATAGAAATCTATTTTAAGTGTTGCACAACTCATTTGCAAATAGAAACTATAACTGTATCAAAATTGTATTTCAATACACATCACCAAGTTGGAGCTTGGTGTGGGGGTTGGTACTCTTTGGGTTGGTGCCCTAAATCTTTGTAATTCATTGTTTCACTTGTGAGGCTGGATTGGAATAGTAGTCTCCAGCAACATTTCTCACCCAGGTTTTTCCCATATTGGGTTTTCCTTGTACATCTGGTGTTGTAGGTTGCATTTGTGTGTTTTCCTCTTATAATATTAACATTTTTCTTACCGATTTGATTATTTAGTTCCTAGGGTGATAACCGGTATTCTAAGGTTTTTTTAAAGGTAAAAGAATTTAGGAACCACCGATTCACCCCCCCCCCTCTTAGTGGTACATTGTGTTCAACATCTTTACTGATGCTGATTGGCCAGGTAATGTGGATGATCAGAAAAGCACAACCGATGGAGGTTTTCTAATAGGAGGAAGATTAGTGGCATGGATGAGAAAGAAATACACAAGTGTTTCTCAATCTATAGTTGAAGCGGAGTATGTAGTTGCATCCATGAATTGCACACAAGCAATATGGATGACACATGTGCTAGAAGGATTCAAGATAGATATGTCAGAATTGCTGACTATCTATTGTGATAATACAAGTGCAATAAACATTTATAAGAATCCTATACTTCATTCGAGAACCAAGCACATTGAATTGAAGTATCACTTCCTAAGGGAAAGAGTTCAAGAAAAGGAGGTGAAGATGGAATATGTGAAGAGTAAATATAAGTCATTTGATATCTTTACTAAGCCCTTACCGAAGGCTACCTTTGAGTTTCTTAGAGGTAGACTAGGGCTTAGACCCCTACACCATAAGAACTAGAATGATAGAGATCCATCAATCTTGTGGATTTCAGGTTTAGTTTTCACTAAGGATTGATGAAGGTGCAATCTACTCCTTTGGGGGAGCAAGTCTGATGTAAAGTTATGATTTAATGCTCTGTTATAATTTTTCTTATTTGAGTAGAAGAGATGATGGAAGAGGGAGCAACAAAATTGAAGACAAGTGATGCATTTACATCTTTGGCATTGTTGTCAAAGGGGGAGAAGAAAAGAAAAGAAATTAGATATGGGAGAAGAGAAAATATCAAATTGAGAGAAGCATTGTTTAAGGGGGAGATGAAAAAAGGAGGAGAAATGACAGATGATGTTACTCTGATTGTATATCTAATTAGTGTTGCCATCAATTCAAAAGGGGGAGATTTTTGGCATTTGGCATAAATGATGCAGATGAGGTGATGCAGTTGAAGTCTGATGACTGCACCGATAAAGGATAGAAGTCTATTTGTGATGAAGAGATTGAGATTCTATGAATAGATGACATGATCAATTATTTGTGTTGTCACTAATGGAAACTGATGTCAAATTATGTTCTTGATTTTTTGTTTTGTCATCTAAGTGATTTGGTTTACCGGAAGACAAGATTTATTGGTAGAGAACTAAAGTCTTTGAAATAGAACTTTAACTAGTAAAACAGAGACGTTTTGATTAAATCAAATGATCGAAGATGATTGGTGATTTGAGTTTGGATGGTGAAATTGTATCATGGAAAGGTGTATCTTATCGAAATCTGCACTTGTGAAGATTACCGAAAGGCATGTTTTAAATTTCTAATGAAGTTTTGCTAAGGTTTTAGTAGGGTTTAAGACCGATGAAGAAATCATCAAACCGGTAATGATTTCTATTATGACGGTGATCGACAACAAGTCTACATGAAGTTAGTAACATGACACAACCTGAGTGAAAGATTTGATTGTTATTTTGGTGTGATTCAAGGAAGAATTTCTTGGGAATCAACGAAATGCTTAGTAGAGTGTTTTAAGGTTTTGACTTTGGTACAGATCATATTTCTGTGATGGGTTACGATCAACCAATGGTTGATATTGTATTGTAATTTGTTGTAATGATCTGTATATCAATCTATGATTATCTCGTATGATTTGAATTGTAAATTCAAGATGTAATTAGGGTTTTGTGGCCGACCTGGTTGAGATGGCGATTTAGGATGATACAGCTGATATTTATTGTCTCAATGGTCTTAGAGAATGTGTTAAGCTATCCAAGTGAAGTGTAAGATCTACCTGAGATTTGTAGAGTGTTGATTATAACTAGATCTGATCAAGCAAGCAGAGAAGTGCAAGTAACAGATCATTTTCTTACTGTTGTTCCCTAACAGTTGCAGCAGGTTAAATCCCTTAACTGGGTAGATCCTAACACGCCTTAAACATTTAAGTCCCTTAATAGAGAAGCTCTCAAAAGAGTGTTAAATCCTCTCATGAGGTTGATCCTAACAAATCATCAAGCTCCTAACTATGTTGCTAGTAAAATCCCTTAACCGGGTGACTCCTAATAGGGTCCACTCCTACCTAGGCGTATTGTAAGCTCCTAATAGGGCGTACTTCAAAATAGTACAAATATTTGTGGATGCCAACTCCCGCTGTGGTTTCTCCCTATTTGGGTTTCCACGTCAAAAACTTATGGTGTTCACGTGTGGAATTTTTTTCATGTGATGTTCTTGTTTATGTTTCATTTCATGCATTATTTCTGAGACACCAATTATGATATTTTATCATAAGTTTATTAGAGGTTACCGATACTGATAAGGAATTGTTTGAGAAATTATTTGATCTGACTGATAAGGTTAATGAGTTGGTAAATGATCAAGTTTATATGATTGATTTGGTGGTGAAAGTATTGATCTATTTGGGAAATGATTTGATTAATGTGTTAAGCAAATTTTATAAAGAAGTTTCTTAGATCTGATTAAAGAAGTTGACATATTTGCTAAATGGTTTCAGATCTAAGATAAGTTTGTTTTTAAGTTCAAAGTTGCAATTGATCTTAATACTAATTTATCTCCCCATCGACTCAGTATTAAATGAATCCTCATACGATTAAAACTATTCCCACACCCAGACTTCAATTCCTCACTTGTAGAGAATAGTAAATGCTATGTCATCTAAAGCAAACCATGCATATGATTTGTAACAAACCACTACAAATAATATGGTAAGCTCATATTCTATCATTCATTGGACATTATGAGACATCTAAAGTTTACATATGTATATCCATTGTTTTCTAGCAATTACAAAAAACTATGTTTATATATATGTGTTTCCATCAATACATATGTGTGTATCTTTTTTAATATATGTTTATGCATTGACATATGAAAATACATACATATATATACTATTTGTAATATGTTTATGCATCTATATATATAACATGTTTATGCATCTATCTATATATGTTTGTGTGCATGTGTGTGTGTGTGTGTGTGTGTGTGTGTGTGTGTGTGTGTGTGTGTGTGTGTGTGTGTTATATTGTGCCCATACCTACAAATATGTACACAAGTAAAGTCACAGACAAATTCATTTTGATCTATCCCTTTAAATATTTATGCAAGTGTATATATAAATACATGTTTATCTATACTATACATGTATACAAATATCTAAATAGTTAAAAAAAGAGATAGTATACATACATAAATACATATATAAAAGTTTCATCATGGTGATATCAATATTTAGTGCATGATGATCTCTTTGTAGGGTGCTAAGAGACAAATAGAGCTGAATTCAAATGCAATATGTTCTATAAATGCTGGAGATGATGTGCCATCTCCAACATTGCAATTGTTGTGTTTTGAAAAATTGAGAAATCAAAATAAACCTGAATGGTACAAGATTGTATTGTTTGATGGCACACATATGCAATTAGGAATTGTACCATGTAAGTACCCTGATCTATTTTATTCGAGACCATTAAAGATAGGTTCTATAGTGTTGCTTACAGGCTATACCTTTAGGAATGTTTCGGGGTCAAGGTAGCATACACTGCATGTGTTTTCAGTTTGCTTTATCTTCTTGCATGTTTATTTTCATTCCATGTAGAGTGTTGAACATTTTTTTTTCTCTTTTCATAGGGCTATAATAATATTCAGCCTAGATATCAAATGTGCAGGTTGTGTGTTGCTTTGGAAACCTAGGTACCTCTTTCAAGAACAAGAGCAAAAAATGTTGGCACGAGGTACCCCATCCCCAGTTAAATGTTATCTTCAATTTGGATTGCACTTGCCTCGTAAATAGCATGATATTCCTAACAATATTAGCCCTATAAAAGCATTGAACCCTTTCCAAAATAAATGAACAATTAAAGGCCATGTTTCAAGAAAGAGAAAAATGCATCAGTTCAATGCACCAAAGTGTCAAGGTCAAGTGTTTATCTTTGACATCATAGATGTTGAAGGAAAAAAAGTTAGGATAAACTATTCTAATAATATAACAAAATTACATTATGACAGAGTTGAAGCAGGGGCATTTTATTTTGTCTCAAAAGGTTGTGTTATAGAGGCAAACATAAAATTCAATAAGTTAAACAATCATTTGGAGATTACATTGGATGAAATGTCAATATTAAAGAAATGTGATCCTACTATATCTGAGATGAGAAACATTCTTCGGTTCATACCTCTAAATGAAATCTCAAACTATAGAAACAATACTTTGGTTGATGTGATTGGTGTTGTAGTTGTTGTTGGAGAGCTATCAATAGTATGTAGAAAAGATGGAAGTGAGCTCAAAGGAAGAAATGTGAGAATAAGTGACATCTCTATTTTTCTATTGATGTGAACTTGTGGGGTGCATTATGGGAACCAATAGGTGAAGAATTGAAAAACTTGTATGCCTCGAAACACTTGTGGTGCTTGCTGTCAGAAATGGACTTGTTGGTTACTTTAATGGAAAATTAATTAATACAACCACAACAACCTTGAATATTAGCCCTTCCACCCCTGAGGTAGAGGCCCTTAGGCCAAGAGGAGAAATCCCTATTGAAGTGTTTTCATTCTTGTCAACCCCTAGTCAGCTTAACATACCATATAGTAGAATGACAATTGCATCTAACCTTGAACGAAGTACTGTGATGTTAGAGAGTTTTGAAACCACAATTAGAGCTTTTGTAAAATTCATTAAACCTGATTCATTTTGTTATCCAACTTGTCCTTTGCAAATCAATGTTAAGGAATGTAAAATAAATATGTGTCCAAGAAGGTGATAATATGTGGTTTTGTTACAGATGTCAAAAACAAGTAGCAGAATGCAACTATAGGTATTTGTTATAATTGAAACTTCAAGACCATACAAGCAACCTCTAGGTTGTTACTTTTGATGAGGTTGCTACATCTTTGTTGCAGATGCCCGCGGAGGAGTCTTATATGTTGCAATATGAGAGTGATTCAGACAAACACCTTGTGCTATCATAAATGTTCTTACTCATACTTACTATGTCTTTATCATTTTGATAACAACTGAAATTAATAATTCAGAGAGAAAGTTTATAGCAACCATTAGTAGAGCTGCCAAAATTAAATTTGACACTGATTCCAAGCTTTTGCTTGAAGAGATTACTCAGATGATTGTTGCTACATAATTTCATTTGTATTTCATGGTTTCACATTTCACATAAGTTTCAAAAAAATACATATACATCACTTGTTATTTGTATTTTTTCATCTTTGATAAACATAGCTTAGTTAGGACCACACAAAATTACAAGACTTTCAACTATACTTTTATATCTAGAGTACTATGTTACAATTTTTGCAAATCTTCTATATTTATCATCTTTGTGATTGTCTCTGTTGGCTGCATTTGTATTTATGGTTGCTACAAGTTTTATTTGTGCTATAATATCTATCCTTTTGCATGTTGGAAACATATATAATTATGCCTACAAATGGGATATTAGAAAGTAATATATAGATGTGGTTACTAGTGTTTGTAAGTATATATGTATTTCTATTTTACGTATTTATGGTTTTGTATGCTGCAAAGATATATAGTTGTAGACACCTAAAAATGGTCAAACGCTTGCGAGGTCATACTTTAACATTTGCGCATTGCCTTATTTTAGGTTTTTGCGTCACATTAACATTTCTCCTATGTCACGCACTTGGTTTTTATCATTTGCGAACATCGAGTCATTCTTCTACATTCTTCCTTTATCTCGCTCTCGAATTTGGTCTTGTCGACAACACTATCTAGTCATGATTTTGATCGATTTTATCCTGTTGCATCAATGTGCGTGCTAATTTGTCATCATTTTGGACATCGTCAATCCTAATTAGGGTTTTGTCCTCCTATCAATCTTGCGATCGATTTGTCATCAATCGTGGCTCTCTTATCAATCTTATTATCAATCTTATCATTTTGGACATCATCAATCCTAATTAGGGTTTTGTCCTCTTTTCAATCTTGTCATCTGGCAATCGGTTTATCAATCTTATCGTTTTACGATCGATTTGTCATCAATCGTTGTCATGTTTAATTTTGTCATTTAATGATCGATTTGTCATCGATCGTGGTCATTTTCAATCTTGTCGTTTTGCAATCTATTTGTCATCGATTCTTGTCCCTTTTGTCAAATTTTGTCATTTTGCGACCGATTTGTCATCGATCGTTGTCTGTCTCAATTATGTCAATTTGGATCAATTTTTCATTGTTCCTCGTCAATTGGCACATTTCTCAATCAAATTGTTTATCGCATTGGTCATTTATCAATTCAAAATCATGACATTAATTATCTTCAATCAAGACCTAATTGTCATTTTTGCATTTCTAATTCGTCCTCTAGGGTTTTATGATTTATTCATTTAACCTAATTTCTCATTTCTTCCTCTAGGATTACTAAATTATTTATTAATCCTAGGTCTTCTCATTACAATTAAATCTTTATTTAATTGGCTAATTATTCTTCCTCTTGTAAATTAATTAATAAATGACAAATTATTAATTAATTTACCTAATTTCTTCTAGTTCCTAATTTCCTATTTTTCCATCAATTTCTAATTCCTAATTGTCATCAATTTCAATTTTTTAATTTTCTTAATTTCCTAATTTCAAATTCCTCCTATTTCATCTCCTAATTCTATGGGAATGACATTTCAATTTGTCATAATTTGTCATAATTGACAATCAATCAATTTTGACATAGAATTTGTCATAAATTGTCATAAATTCTTGACATAGAAATTTGTCATAGAATTGTCATAAGCCTTGCATAGCAATTTGTCATAGATATGTCATAATTTTGCTATTCTTGATTTGAATTTCCATTCGAATCACTATCATGCTAATTTGTTCATTTCTCCAATTTCTCTATAAATTGGATGATCTTCATCAATCAAGGCTAATCCCTGATCAGATTATTGAACTTACGCTTCGAGTATTCTTGAATATCAATCTTGCTTTCATAATTAGGTATATGCACTTGAAGGTGAGATCCACAACAAACCTATTGGGAGAAGAAAGAAGAAAAAAAGAGCCGCATGGAAGGAGCATTCAAGTATTCATTTGGTTTGCATAATCTTTCATTTTTGAATGCTTTGTTTTTATGTCTCTATTGAGTGTGCTTAGGATTAGATCATTGCAATGTGTGTTTGGGATTGAGCTAATAATGAATAATATGTCCTTTTATATATTGCTTTGATGATTCCTAATTCCGATGCTACATTAATTGGTGAACCCGACGTGAAAAACTAACCTTCTAACCTCTTTATGGTGTTTTGAGTGCTCTCAAGTTGATTTGCAGGCCAAAAAACCCAAAAACAGGGTCGTGCAGGGTATTCTGGAGACTCCTGCGCCTGTGTGATGCAACCTGCGCCTATGTTGAGAATTCTGCGCTTGTGTAGGTGACATTCTGTGCTTGTGTCATGGGTTCTGTGCCTGTGTCATGAGTTCTATGCCTGTGTAAAGTCCAGAACAGAGGTAAAAAAATGCAGTGTTTACTTGAAATTTTTGGTGTTTTTGCATTCTGTTTTTTGTGCTTTGGATTTTGGTACTAATTATTTGTGCAGAATCTTGGCATACGCATGGCAAACACTATAAATCAAAATACTAACATGTGTTATGCAGAATCGATGGTCAAAGACAACAAATCAAACCTCTAACTTGGGTTTTGCAGGTTGCCTTGGAGAAACAACCAAACTGTGTGTTTGAGATTTTTAATTAGGCACTTAGTGATTTATAAATAGGTGGGAATAAACATTTGTTTGCTTTGATTGTTAAGTGTGACATTGGAGTAGGAGAGTATGCTCTCATCCTTCTTAGGGTGATCAGAAATCCAGATCTTCAATACCATGCTTGTGTGTTGAGTGTGTGTCTCCTTTAGAGGGCCTGCCTTCCCGACCACTTTGCTTTAGCAAGCAAGTGATAATCGTGAGAAGGGAACGACCCAAAGTGAGTATGGCTAGAATTCCTTGGCATTCTAACTCACTATAAACAAATACCTGATGAGCGAAAGCTTTGAAGGAAGCGTTACATGGGAATTGCAGTTACTTGGGAAGTGATGACCCTTGAACTCTTTCTCATATCAACATCTAAGCAGGGCCTCTTGGTCTAAATCGTGCTTGCACGACTACATTTTTTTGGTATCTTGATGGGCTTAATGTCTCAATCACGCTTGCGTGACATCAAGGAGCAATGCTTAACAAAAATCCTTACTAAACACCTTGTTTTTAGAGGCCAAAAACCCTTCTAGTTGCTTGAGAAGGACAAATTCAGATACTTGGAAGAGATACTAAGTTCACCATGGGGAGATTCCATGGGGACTGATGCTTGGCTGCCCTGAGAAGTGAGTGCCGTGGAGGGGAGCCCGTGGGGTCAAGCATCTATGTATTCTCCTTGAATCCCATAATGAGTCTACCTCTCAAGTACCTAATGTCTTTGCCTACCATAAGAAATGTGGAAATGAGCATGATTGTCTTGAGTCTAAGTTGAAGTATCTTGTCTTCTTTTCTTGTCAAAAGTTGAATTGCATATCATTTCAAAAGCAAAAACAAATTGATTCAAAACATAAGATTAAACACAAGAGACATTCATCCAACAAAAGTTCAACAAAGTTCAAAACATATCTTCAAACATGGTTGCCAAATATTTGTCAAAATATTGTCTCAACATTCATGTCACTTAGATTTAGGTTCATCCTAGGTTTGCATTTTGTAAGATCATTGTCAAGGTTAAGTTTCATCTAAGTCATACTCCTTTGCATATCAATAAGGGTCATTTATTTGCATATGTCCTCTTGCATTAAAGTCATACCATTGTCATACATTTGCATTTGCATATCCTAAGTCTCTTCATTAAGCTTGAGTCATTATCATATCATATTAGGGTCATTATCATAGCAATTGTCTCTTTGCATATAGTGTCAAAACTAGGTTTTGTCATACTTGAGTAATCCAAATCTTTGATAAACCCTAAGTCATTGTTAAGAAGTCTAGACCTTATCAACCTTTTGTCCTTTTGTCATCAATGTCATTTCGTCAAACCTAGCTTAGTATCCAAGCATATAGGGGAGACATTGTCATCTTGTCCTTTTGTCACTTGGTCCTTTTGTCCTTTAAGGTCTAGACATCATTTCAATTTCCTAAGGGTCTCTTTTAGATCTGCATTCCAAAAAGTTTGTCAAAATCTTGGAAAACAACCAAAAACATAGGTTGCACTCTTGCCATAGATTGCATGCTCGTCTATCTAGTTTGCATTTAGTTGCATATCATACATTATCCTTGAAAAATTCCAAAAATATCACATTTGCATAGTGACATGTCTATTGAAACAAGGTTCCAAGCACCAATGATGCAGCAAAGTTTGACGTATCAACCGACAATGCAATCAAATTTTAATCCAATGCAATCACAATTATATCGAACCCAACAACAAAGAAACATTGATCAAACTTTTTATGATGAAACAAGTCTCCAAATACAAAAACTAGAGGAGAAACTAGCTCAAGAAAATGTGATTTTGGAACAAAGAGTGAAAAACATTGTGAAGAATAGATCACAAATGTCTAAAGTGTTTCGAAAATTTCCAGGTCAAAATCCAAAGATTGAGCCAATTGATGTAAGATCTCTTCTTGAACGATCAGACATACCAGCTCTCCTCTCACAAATAGAGATGATGAAACAATTTCAAGAAAAGAGACAACATCAATTTCAACATTATGTGCCTTCACAACAAGAACAAGAAGGTGTTTACTATCAATCAGATTTTCAACCAATACAACCAATGGTTCAACCAATTGTTCAATATATACAACCAACACAACCAATGGTCCAATTTCAACAATATGTCCAACCGACTATCAAGTATCAACAACAAACTCAATGGACAACTCAGTATCAACAACAACAACCAAACATTCAAAAACAAAGGTTGCAACACACACCAACCCAAGTTTCAAACATGTCAGAACAATTAAACCAAGTCCAATATCAAAACATGACATTAGATCAAAACCAACTCCTTTCCAAACAAATTCAAATTCCAAATACAACTATGTCAAAACCTCGAAAGAAAGGTGGCTTTATTGCAATGATCTTAAGGAAATGACCAAGTGAGTTCTTTGAGGAAGATCAAACTAATACACCTATGTCTAGCAATGCCTCATCCCCCCATAAACAAATTGACTCTCCAGTGGCATCTATCCCTACACCTTTAGAAGTTTCACAAGAACCTTCTATATTGTCCTCATCAAACAATACACCCAAGGATGCAATTATCCAAGAGCTATCCATAATTGATTGCCATGATAATCCAATTCATGATGCACATCCTTGTCATGTTTCAGAAATACAAGACCCAATGCCACCATGCACTTTATTGCCATTACCTATTTTAGAGGACCCCATTCGAAGTCCTTCTTCCTCATGTTCAAGCATTGATTCCTTGCCAGAATCCATCACAAATGTTCAAAGTGCAACTCCTTCATGCCAAAACATTGATTCCTTGTCAGAATCCCCCATGCATATCCAAAGTCCAACCTCATGTCAAGAGGATAATTTAGAGTACGAAGAAATGAGTCCTAAAGAAAATCAAGATCAAGATCCTAAAACCTTATCATCCCATCCAATTTTTGACCAAGATCCCATTTTCCCAGAAACTCATGATGATTCCCCTATTCTTGTCCATCCTATCCAAAGTTCTATTGACACTCCATTCCCCGAGCAAGATCAAGATATCCCAGTCCATCCAATCCCAAATGATCCCCTTCCATTCCAAGAACACAATGTCCTTTCAAATCCCATTGACATTCCACTTCCTGAGCAAGATCAAGATATTCCTCCCATCCTCTCCGATGATCCCATTAAAAGTCAAGAGCAAAGCACCTTTAAAGAGGAATCCAATGATCTTCCTCCTTGTCAAGATCAAAGTATCCTTCCAAATTCATTTCCAACGCAAGACCCTATCATTCCTTCAGATCCTCCACAAGATCCTTTTGTTCCTCCATCTCCTTGTCCTAATCCAGCATATCCACTCCAAGATCGCATTTCTTTTGATGATCCCATTATTTCTCCCATTCCATCTTTTGAAGAGCCTGCCATTGAACCATGTCCACCACACAATCCTAGTCCCCCTCATGATCCTAATCCCCCTCATGATTCTAACATGTCAGTGCAAGATGTTCATGAACCCCCTACATGCATAATGGGTTCTTCCACTTTGGTGCAATCCGATCCACTTCAAGATCTCATTGTTTCTGTCATATCATATCCACCTCATAATGGACTCGCGTCTTCTTCTCACAGAAAAGAGTATCCTACAAGTCAAGATATTCATAAAGGCAAAGGAGTAGATCTCCATAAGCAAGAATCTCTCCATATCAAAGAAGATCTTAAGGGTCATGTCTACACAGCTCACTCTCAAGACGTCAAGGTATCCCTTCAAAGTCAAAATCCAAATGTCCACTTTCCCCATCATCCCTTCCATCCATCTTAGGTCCTTATATCCCTTCGTCCTCTATGCAAGGTCAACAAAGGCACACATCCTTGAGTAAATTCCATCCATCTAATAGAACTCCATTTCATTCATATCCATCCATGCATTCCTTTCCCCCTCCAAGCAATTTGGATGCCAAGTATAAGCATCATAAGTCTAGCAATCCACATGTATTCCAGGATCAACATGTCCAATATAATCGACATGTCAAAACAAAGAACAATATGATCTATAAAGAAAAAGAAATATCCAAAAGGTCACAAAGGCCCACTGAGAAAAATAAAGCAAAGTCAAAATATATATGGGTTCCTAAATCCCTTGTGCAAGCAATGCACTCCAAGGAACCACAAAAGCATGAAAAATCAAAAACCATGTGGATCCCTAAGCGGCTTCTTGAAGCACTAAAGCCTAAAGAAAAATCCAACTTGGCATCCAAAGTTGCTATTCCTCCATCCAAACATTCCAAGTCTATTCCTCAATTACCTTCTTCATCCATTTTGGGCCCTTATGTCCCAAAGTCCATAGCCTTTCCTCCATCAAAATCTTCATATCCAAAACCCATTTTTCCTCCATCAGTCCATCACCCCTCAAGGTGTGTGCCAATGTCGATCTTGCCAACATTTCCATCCACTCAAGCTCAATTCTTCCAATACCCTATCCATTATCCAATGCATATTTTCCATCCTTCGATGCCTTTGATCCCATCCTTTGCATAAATCCTTGCCTTAGTTTCATCTCTTTTTCCATGTCCTTATCCTATCAACGTCTTTGAGCATGCTTTTAAAGGTCATGGTCCATTTATTTCAAGGTTACTATCCAAACAAAAAGATGCTTGAGTTCTTCTTCCATCCCCTATCATGTGTCCATCTTCTATTGAAAAAGTCAAAATCCACAAAAAAAAATACAAAAAAAAAAAGAAAAAAAAAAAGACAAAAGAAAAAAAAAAGTAAAGAAAAAAAAATAATTCGTCCACTGGTGAAAACCTGGCAAACAGGCACCTTGGGAAAGTACCATGATGAAAACTTGGAAAACAGGCGTCATGTGTAATTTATGAACTTCTTGCACACCACACTTGGGGGCAGATTTCCTCCTTCATATCCTATTGCCCTTCATTATCCTATCGAACCCCTGTCATTACCCTTCATATCCTATTGTCCATTTCCTCTTTCCACCTTTGATCTTGACAAGGCTGAGGATCGTCATGAGTATCACGCATCTTGTTTGAAGCTTTTAGTCCATCATAGCTTTTGGTCATTTATCCATTTACTTATTTCAACCTTTCATCCATATTCCCTGGCTTATTGCAACTTTCTGCCACTGTCCCTTAGCCAATCCCGACCTTCAATCCATGTCCCTTATCCATTCTTGGTCTTGCTTATCCTATCCATATCTTATCACTATCCATACACTCTTTTTCATTCCTTGATCTTGATCTGACATAAGGACACAAAATTTAAACATGGTTTCAAAACACCTCTTGACATGTCCCTCAGGCCATGTTCTTGCTTTACATTGTCATATCCAGTTTCTTGTCCCATCACGCAATAGCCCTTGGAAATTGCATCCACGTTGTCTCCATAATAAAAGGCCTTTGTCTTCCTTCTATCCACCATCATTTCAGCAAGCCTATTTATTCACTTGTCATATTCCTTGCCTTGCTAGACACTGGGGGCAAAATCATGAAAAAATTAAAAAAAAATTAATAATGTCCTGAAAAAAATAATTCAAAAAAAAAATTGAAAATGTCCTGAAATAAATTCAAACAAATTGAAACATGTCCTAAAATAATTCAAACAAATTGAAAAATGTCCTAAAATAATTCAAAAAAATTGAAAATGTCCTGAAATAAATTCAAAAAAATTGAAAACTGTCCTGAAAAAATTCATAAAAATTGAAAAATGTCCTAAAAAAATCCATAAAAATCAAATAACGTCGCTAAAAAAATGAACGCAAAAACATTTCAAAACATTAAAATCCAAAAAAACAAGCATTTTGCAATAAATCATCCCTTTGTGAATAAGGCAAAACACTGAGTATACATCCAACAACTCGCAATCAAACGCTGTGCTTTAAATGAAATCACACATTAACAGATGAACTTTTTCACTCAAACCAGACATTCAAACTGATCCGAATTGTCTTATCAATCAAATATCAACATCAAAATCATTTGTCCTTGTTACTGCTATCATGGGTCTTATACAGGGTGTGGTATACTCGAAACCAGACTATGTCCTATCTTAGACGGGGTACCGCATTTCCTGAAATCAGACAGCATGATCGTCCTATCAGTACTTTCAACTTTTGACAATGAAGATCAAGATGTTTGTCTGATTTGCTTGAATTTGTGAGTCTTATCTTTTTATTGATTTATCTTTGGCTTTGATCATGTTCCTATGTTGCTCGATGATGTCACTGAGTGATTTAGAGTGACCGGGATGGCTCATGGTCTTTTTCTTTTTTGATTGTGATTGTCGTTTATCTGTGATGTGACTGTCTTTTACAAAAAGGGTTGCATTTCAGCTCTGGCCTTCAATGCCATGATGCTACGCATCCATTTTGCTACATAAAAATAAAGGTTCTCACCTACAAAGTGCATTACTGAAAGCAAGTTTTCTTCATCTTTAACTGTCTTCTATCTCATTTTCTTCTTACTAACATATCTTCCGTCAGTTCGGATAGTCAGTTCGGTTTAGTGCTCCAATTTCCCCGGACACATATGCTGCATCCTGCATCCATTTGGTTAGTACATTTGCATTACATTTGCACCACATCAAGCATTTTATCCATTTCATTTCATAAATACATCAAAAATACATAAAAATCCATCCATACATGTTCATAAACAAGTACATAAGTCATCCATACATAGCAAAATAACTACAAATCATAACACATTGCGTCCCATCATATCGATGCATATCATATCATATGTCATAATAATATCGAAGTACAAAATCAGACTGTCTGTCCTAAGTATGGCCCGCAGGCTGACTACAACATGTCAAACTACATAATGTCCACTGTCTGTCTAAGGAGCACGTGCCTCTGTCACTGGGTGCTCCCTCTGTCCTCCTCATCTCTGCCATGTCTTGCGGATGATGTCCCTCCTGGTCCTGGCTGTGGTGGTCTCATAGGTCCACTCACCCCCATGCTACTCAATGACCTCCGAGAGCGTGCCCTGCTCTCTGTCCTCGATCATGCCTGATATGAATGTGCTCTCTGCTCTGGTGGAACTGCACTCTCATATAGTGTCCTCCAATGGCATATCTCCTCTCCAGTCTCTACCAGCATCTGTCCTAGCTCCCGTACACTGGCATCCCGAATCGACCCAATATACTCAGTGACTCTCTGTTCCTCTCGCTGTGCCTGAGCAATCGCTGCATCTCGAGCCGCTGTGAGTCTCACTATCTCCGCTCTGAACTGGTCCTACTGTCTCTCTAAAGTCTCAATGTGATCCTACTGACTCGCTATGGTAGCCCTGCACATCTCCATCTCCTCTGTCCTAGCTGTCCCCGGCTCTATAGGAATATCCTGCAATGTCTCCTGATCAGCTGAGTCTGGCTCCTCATCATCCTCCCCACTATCATCTCCATCATCCTCCTCCCCACCATCATCCCCATCTCCTTCATCCTCATCTCTATCATCATCATCACCCTCGTCATCCTCCTCATCCTCATCATCTCCCTCCTCTCCTATGAGTGGGAAGTCTTCCTGTCATCTCGACATTGGAATATCCGGATCTGTCAAAGGCACTGGCCGTCGTTGTGCAAACCATGTCTCATACTCCTCTGTCGTCCCAGCATCCACCATATCTAACCTCCACTCCCACTGTCTCGGCTGTAGCTATGCAAAGTCGGCATTGGCTATGTGTGGCTGAATCATACTCCCCCACTGACTCATCTCTCTGTGAGATTGGGCAAAGTGTGCAGTCCTCCTAGGTACATCCTGCCTCTCTCCAAACTGTCGTCTGACTCTCTCTGGCAGGTACATCTCAATCACTCTCTGGCAATTCACTGGTTGCCCAATCAGGTACCTCTCCTGTCTGCAATATGGTAGTTCCTCATGATCATCTGACCATCCGGGGCAATCACGATATGGCCTCCATATGAATTCTCTCAATCTGTCTAGCTCATGTCGCCAATATAGTATGTATCCAAAAGGACCCTGTCTCAGTGCTCCACCATAGCAATACACATATGGTCGGTGTGGTACAATCTGTCTATCTATAATTGGTCGACATATGGCTATGTGCTCAAATTCCCATACCTGAAGCAATGTGACTCCACAGCTCAAAGTCTGCACTCCCTGATATGCTATCTGATGTAGCTGGAAATACAACATAGCAAGTACACATGGTCCCCACGCGTACACTGTCCCCTCTGTCACCATCCTCTCTAGTACTCTTCCCCAGCCAATAGGGAATCCATGTCCTCGTCTATCCCCTGCTAGAAGACATGCTATCACAACTGCTATCACCACATATCGTCGGTCATACTCGGCAGCCATGCTCTCCCAACCAATCTCCCTCCCGACAATGTCCAGATCGTCTGTGTCGCACTCAAATAGCCTGCACAATGCATCTCTACCTGTCACTGGGTCATACTCTATCATCTCCCCATGTATCAGAATGTGGAGGATGCGCCATACATCCTCTAGAGTCACCGTCGCCTCTCCAGTCGCCAAATGGAAAGAGGAGGTCTCCGAATGCCATCGCTCTGCCAATGCGGTAAGCAATCCTATGTTTGCCCTAATATCGGGCATGTATGTGATGTAGTATATCCCCAGTCCTGCTAATGTGTCTCTCTCTGTGCTCCTGAGTCTATGTCGTAGCATGAAACAGTCTGGTCGATTCTCCTGTGTGATCAACGGATATTGTCGACTCTGCATCATAATTGGGGCAAATTTTGTCAGTTTTAGGGTTTACTCCTACGGGTTGCATTTCCTCATTTTCATGTCCAAATCAGGGTGTTTTTCATCTACATTGACCTATCCTACCCTTATCCCCCCTTTTTCGATCATTTGCATGTCATTTTGACCAAAACTAGGGTTTTCATGCACTCTTGCGCCTGTGTCAGAGAACTTGTGCCTGTGTCAGGTAAATTGTGCTTGTGTCTTCCTACACAAGCACAGAACACCTGACACAAGCGCAAAATTAGACTACACAAGCGCAGAAGTCATCTTTTTCATCCCCCGTGGGCCCCGCAATGTCCCGAAAGCAATCAAAATTCATGAAATTGAAAACATGGGTTTTTGAGATCCATACCACTGCTCCTGCGTCGTCCGGTCATCTGAATGTGCGTACACGTTCTCCAAGGTGATCCGCCATTGGAATGTTCGCCATCTCTCTGCAAGTGTCCTTGTCCAGAGCAACAAATCCTCCTCCTTGTCTAGTGCAAATGAGCCATTTTCAACCTCTTGGTCTCATTTATAGCCCTTTGTCATTGCATAGATGGACATGCGTCCTCTCCATCTTATGTTGGTCGCGGTCTTGTGCACCTTAAATTGCTTGTCCTTCCTGCATCCGATCTCCGATTATCAGTCTGTTCGATCCTATCATTTTTTATCGATCAATTGGCCTCTTTTCTGCATGTTTCCGGCCAATTCCTCGAGGGGGCATGCATATGTCATTGTTATTGTCTGGGGCATTTTCATTATTATTCTTTGAAACAACGCTTAAAATCGCATTGTCTCAAAGAGGGGCAAAATGTAGACACCTAAAAATGGTCAAACGCTTGCGAGGTCATACTTTAACATTTGCGCATTGCCTTATTTTAGGTTTTTGCGTCACATTAACATTTCTCCTACGTCACGCACTTGGTTTTTATCATTTGCGAACATCGAGTCATTCTTCTACATTCTTCCTTTATCTCGCTCTTGAATTTGGTCTTGTCGACAACACTATCTAGTCATGATTTTGATCGATTTTATCCTGTTGCATCAATGTGCGTGGTAATTTGTCATCATTTTGGACATCGTCAATCCTAATTAGGGTTTTCTCCTCCTATCAATCTTGGACAGAGGAGTGGACTTTTTGAAACTTTGATATAAATATTGTTCCTATTGTTTATATCTATATATTTCGATTAGTTCCCCTGGTTAATTGTGATTCTTCTAGAATTTTATACTAGTGTTCAAACTTTTTTTGCACCCTGAAATAAATTAGGTTGGCATGTAGTTCACAAATTAGCACAATTACATTTTTTTCTTCCTTGTGTACATCCTTATGTATATGTCTATAAGTCTATATAAACTTTTTTATCTATCTTTGTGCATTTAAAAAATAGATCCAATATATGTTTGAAACAGCTACCATTAACAAACAATGTCGACTACGTTGAAAACTCTCAAATTATATACATTGCCTTTTGTACTTATTTTCTAGAGGTTCGTCTACCTATTATAAAAAACTAAAAAAAGGCAACTGGATTGTAAACAGTACATTGTGAGTTTAAGCACACACACATATGCATACCAACTTGTGTGTGTGTGTGCATCTATATTAATATATATGTGTAGAGTTCTCCATATATATTGATATTTATGCATATTTCTATTATATGCATGCACGCACACGCACACATACATATACACACATACATATACATACACACACATACATATATACATATATATACATATACATATATGTATATATATATATATGTATATATGTATATATATGGATATATTTATATATATATGGATATATGTATAGATATATATGTATATGTGTGTGTGTGTGTGTGTGTGTGTGTGTGTGTTTGTGTGTATACACTTTTGCATATATATATTGATAGATATGTATACACATTCACATATATATGTTATAGTCTATAATCCTTGAACCAAATGCACATATCCAATATGATGGGAACTTGCAAAGTCATTGTCAACTCAAATAATTATAACAACTAATGAGGATCATGATTCCTATATCCTTAGAATATATAAACCTTTTTTATAAATTCCACACTTCATTTTATATTTTATGCATAGAAATATGTTCATTTATTTTATAATGCATCGATATTATTATTTGCCATATAATGTCATACGAAGCTCCAAACAAAGATAGTTATGCATTTTTGCATATGTGTGTGTGTGTTTATCCCTTTGAGACTTAGTGCATATGTATGCATTTATATCTTTCTGTGTCTATCTAGGTATTACTATGAGCATATGTTTACATGCATTTGTCTCTCTATATGTGTGTGTGTGTGTGTGTAGATATATGTATGTATGTATGTAAATATGTATGTGAAGAACACAAGTGCTCAATGAGAGGGGGGCTAAATCAATGATATTTAAAAATTTAACTCTTATTATGCATAATTAAAAGCTAATGCTAATAGATGAAATGCACACACACACACATAGACAAATCACACATCACACATATTTACGAGGAAAACCCAATGTGGGAAAAACCTCGGTGAGAATAGTTGTTGGAGTCTACTGCTCCAATCCATCCTAACAAAGAGAATCACGTGTATAATATATTCAACACACCAACCCCTGATAATTTTGAGCACCAACTCAAGTAGACCCAACCCATAATTTAGAGCACCTAATCAAGGAGAACCTACCCCTGCTTTGAGCACCTACTCAAAGAAAATACAATCAAAGAAAAAAATTGCAAATTTTGTTGCCTTGTTACAAATGTGTATTGTAACACTCTGTTTGTCCTTCTCTTCTGTAATTCTTAACTCTCTGCATCCTAGTTCACTTGTTTTCTTCAACTCTCTATCTTCTCCACTCTTTGATCTCTTCCTCTGTATATTTCAATCTACCCACAACTCTCAACTTACTACTCTGCAATTTCTCACCCTCTCTTTTTATCAGTAACCACACTCTATCGAGATTACACGCACAATTGTTTTGGACACCAGCTACTTGTCTATCTCTTAGCTAACTCAACTACAACACCTACCTCTATCAAATCTCATTTAGTACCCTACTTAATCAGCTCTACCTTAGAGAATGTTTTTCCCTCCAATTCTGCATTTAAAATTAATTTATTTTCTCTTCCTAAGATCTGGTCTGTAGCATATTGGATTCACTTACTTGGTTCAAACATCTACACTAAGTGACTCTTCTCTAATTTTTGGTTGTTCTCTATACTCGGTTTTCTATATTTAGCAAACTCAATCTATCTACTAGATTTGATTCTGCCTCAATTGATCATCTTGATTCCTACAACTATCTGCAATTGATTCCCCATTAATGCATTATTCTCTCTTTTTTGATCTGCTATTCATTCTAAAAAGATTGCAACCTACCATATTTGGTATGTCTAAGTGATCCCTCTCCATCAACAATATTTCTCCTTTTATCCAAGTGGAAACTGATTAGTCTTGCAAGCTCCACGGACACTACATTTCCTTGTCTTTCATCGAGTCAACCATGGTTGACCACCCACAAGGACCATTCATCTATCGACATGAAATGAAAGGGATAAATTTGTTGAAATATACCATTTGAAGTGTTTCACCAAGACTCGGCACCCATCACACCAAAAAAGCATCATTTTGATGTATCTCCCATGGTTGACAAGATGTAAGCTTGGTCTTTCTGAGAGGGCAGGTTATGCCGAAAATACAAGTGATATTAGAAAGATAGACTACATGTCACACCAAAAAGGACCATTTTAGTGTAGCATGAAATGACATCTAGAGGAGGAAGTCGTCTTCCCAAAAAGGCAAGTTATGCCAAAAAGGCATTTTTGCTAGCCCACCATTGCAGGACCGATACAATGGGAAACCTAGCCAACCACCACTATGTGTTATACCCAAGTAAAAAGGAGAAGAAGGGACCCACCAACACATGTGAAGAAATCAACTATTGCCACATGGAAATCACTGCTCACCGCACCTAACTCGAGACTTCACCAAAAACTGAAGACTTCTCTGTCGAGTGTCGAGTGCAACAACCGATGCACCAAAGATGCCCCACATGTAAAATCCATCATCGAGTAGCTTTGGACCACTGCAGAAATGTGGAGAGTAGTGAGCTTGGTCGAGGCCCCACCAACAAGAGGGAATGGTTTTAGTGTAGCACACAAGATCGGAGAGAGTGGAAAAGGTTTCACTGGAAAGGCTCCATACACTGAAAAGAAGGATGTCACCAGAACAAAAGACATATCACACTGAAAGGGAGCATATCAACATAAGGTTTGATGTTTGCGAAGGTCAATATCATTCATACTGAAGTATGAGGTTACACCAAAAAATACTATATCACCCATATAGTTTTTTGTCACATCAAAATCTGCTGAAAGAAGGACTTTTGACATTATTTTTTAAAATTTTGTAACTTGCACACATCAATGGCAATGAATCAAACACACTATGGGACACTTGCAGAATATGAAACCACCTTGTGTACACCTCTGTAACACATGACATCACTTTTTTTTGTACCAACTAGTTCCTTTGCACCCTGCAACATTTGTGTAGCACAACACGACGTGTTATGCACAACTACATAACCTGCATGTTATGTGCTTCACCTATCTTCATGTTATGCATGCCTATTTCTCTACAACCTCTTGACATTTGTGCAATCCCTATTGACATCAATGACAATGGTGCCAACAGTATGTGTGTGTACACATATATATACATATACACATATACATATATATGTATATATATATGTATATGTATATGTATATGTATATGTATATGTATATATACACACATATATATGTGTGTATATATATACACACATATATATATGTGTGTGTATATATGTATTTATATATATAGATACATATACATGTATATACATATATAAATACATATACATGTATATATATATAGCTATACATATACATATATATGTATACATACATATCTATTTACACACACGCACGCACGCATGTGTGTGTGTATATATATATGTGTGTGTGTGTGTGTGTGTGTGTGTGTGTGTGTGTGTGTGTGTATGTGTATGTATATATATGTATAGGTATATATATACACATACATATACATATGTATGTATATATATATATACATACATATATATGTATGTATATATGTATATATATACATACATATATACATATACATATATATGTATATGTATATATATATGTGTGTGTGTATGTATATGTATGTATATATATTTGTATATGTATATGTATATAAATATATATACATGTATTTATTTGTATATTTATATATCTATATGTATATATATATACATATACATATATAAATATACATATACATATATAAATATACATATACATACATGTATATATATATACATACATGTATATATATATCTGTATATATATATATATATATATATATATATGTATGTATATGTATAGATATGTATATGTATATGTGTGTGTATATATATGTATATATATACATGCACACATATACACATGTACACATATATACATGTACATGTGTATATGTGTGCATGTATATGTGTGTGTGTGTGTGTATATGTATATATGTACATATATATACATATACATATATATATACATACATACATACATACATATATATATATATATATAGACACAGATATAAATAAGTCAATCTTGGAAATATACATTTATATATATATAAGCACAAATAGAACACACACGCGCACATATACATACACACACACACACACATGTATATGTATAGATACATGTCTATATATACATGTATATATAGATACGTGTATGTATACAAACATGTATACACACACACACACATATATACTGTAGACACCTAAAATTGTCATGTCTAATTAAATAAATATCTTTATTTATTTAATTATTTTAACCTAATTCTTCTATTAATTAAATAAATATTTATTTATTTAATTCATTCATTTATCCTCTTCTAGCCTTATTTCTCATTTAAATAAATACATTTATTTATTTAAATTATCCTTTTCTAAATTAAATAAATACTTTTATTTATTTAATTGATCTCACTTCTTCTATTAATTAAATGAATCTTTATTTAAATAATTAATTCATTAACCTTTTCTACCTATGACACATGTCATTTATCTCTTAATTCCTACACTACCTACCTTATTATTATTTTCTTATTTTCTCTACCTACCCTCTAATCTTAGCTGGCCATTTATCTTTTACACCTCTTAATCTTATCCCTCCATTTCTTACAGTGTCTTCTATATAAGAGAATACTTCTCTTATTATCAACCCTATTCAATTCTAATCCTTCAAATCATTCTATTCAACCCTTGATGACTCTAGCATTCAAACTTTCATATGCGATCAAGCCTACTTGCAACCACATTTCCATTATTTGTTGAGCTCTTGTGCACACATAAAATCTAAGAGCAAATATATCAAGCAAGATCAATGGAGATAGGAAGAATGGATATTCAAACCCTATTGGACATGTGATGGTATAATCTTTGTGATTTCATTTGATTTGCATTGTCTTAGGTAATCTTCATATGTTATGGTGGATCTTTGTTGTTGTTAGGCTAGGGTTTTGTGGTTGAATTCATTTAGTCTTTCAATATTGTTGTTTCCACTTTCACCATATACATTTTGGCATGCCTAGTGGGACCCTTGTCCCTTTTGCATTTAACATCTTTTGTTGCAGATTTTGTGTTTTTGAAGTTGCAAATCTGACATTTCCGACAACATTTTGACATTTTTGCGTTTGCGTATTTTGAGATCGCATTTTTGATTTGTTGTCGCGTCCGTAATCTCTGGACTCGCATCTGCATCTTCGACACTAGTTTTTTTTTTTTGCAGATTACAGGGTCATGTTTGTGTTCCTAAATCACGTCTGTGAAGCCTTCAGACACATCTGTGTTAGGTAGTAGTGTCTATGTTCAAAAGACGCATTTGTGATGTATATAGGTGCATTTGCATTTTTCTGTGGTGTTTGTGTTAGGTTTAACTGCGTTTGTGTTTTACCTTTTACATTTCAGTTTTTTTAATCTAGTTTTGAGGTTTTATTTCGTCATTCGGATTTCAGATCTGTTTTATTTTGAGCTAACATCTTCTGATCTAGCTAACGAAAGTGGTGCAGCTTGTCTTGAAAGAAAAAATCATCTTGTCGAAGGCCCCTATTTCACAGTCTTTTGGATCTAAAATTTACCTAACTTGTGTGCTTGCAGGAAGGGGTGGTCATTTGAAACAATCCAAACTACTAACAAATCTTTGCTGCAAGATCTTGACAAGGGTTTTCTTTGATCTTTATTGTGTGCCTTGTTTTCATAGATTACCAAACACTTCAATTGGTGCACTAAAAATGAACTAGTGTCTTTTGTGTCTTGGGCAATAGGCTCTTTTTGTTTCATCTTTAGAGGGCCTGTCTCCCCGTGTGGTCATTAGGACTACTAGTGAGGAGAGAACGACCCAAGTGGTAGCGAGGAAAACCCACCTCTTTTGAACCACTATAAACAACTGTATTCATGATGAAAACCATGGGTAATATGTGTTGATTAGTTCATACTGACACTATGTCTCCCCACAAACCCGTTTGATCAAATTTATTTGATCAGTTGTAGGGCGTAACCCCTGCCAGCTGGGAGCCTTCTATATTTATAGTGCTGAAAGTGCCGCATGTATGGCCACATGAGCAAATGCCCTTACTAGCACTTTTTTATTTTAGAAAGACAAAATCCTTCTAGTTGTTGGGTCAGGAGGTCAGACCTCTGGAGTGACCCACACACATACGGTTCTTAGTAGAGATACAAAGTTTTCCATGAGGAGTTTTCGTGGGGACTGATGCTTGGCTGACCCAGAGAAGTGAGTGCTGAGGGTGGAGCCAATGGGGTCAAGCATCTAAGTATTCACTTTGAATAGAGTAGCCTCGAGAGAAACCCCATGTGGGATCAACAACTATTGTCTTGGCCAGCCATAAGAATTGTGCTTGTCTTATTTTGAACATTCAAACATTCAAGACCAAACATAAAAACATTGTGTCTTTTGTGTCTTCAAGTGTGTGCAAAACATTTTTACATCAAACAACACACTTTCTTTGGAGTCATTTTTGAGTCATTTTTTAGTCGAAACACTTGCAAACATTGAGTCTTCATCAACATTGTGTCCTCTTGTCACGAAAAAATAGTCAAAAAAATAATTCAGATTTGGTCACAACAAGCAACTTCACATAGTGGAAAAATTGCACTTAATTTCTTGAAACACATATGTGTCTAATAGAATCACGTCTGTGTCATCTGGCCACGTCTATGAAGGGCAGAAACACACCTTTGTTCTCTTAAGCAACATTACATTTACAAAATCTTAGAAATGCGTATGTGTCTGACAAAGCCATGTCTGTGTCATTTAATTGAGTCTGTGAAGTATATAGGCATGTGTGTGTTCAGAATTGGAAAACTTTACAGTCCAGCCAACAAGAATAGTCAGTTTCAGACTTATTGAGCTTCCTAGGTTATCACTTAGGGTTTTCATCTAGCATTCAACCTATCTTTGGGTCTCACAAAGTTCATCATTGCTTTACATCTTACATTACATTCACATTTGTCTAAACTTGAGTCAAAAGGTCACTTGCTTGTCCTCATCTTGGTTTGTCAACACATTACATACAACAACATTTTTCTTAGTGGTCCCTCATCAAGGTCTATCACCTTTGGGTCTCATTTGGTCTTACTTAGAGTCAAGGTCAACTTACCTCATCAAGAGAAACTATAATCTCTTTGGAAGTCACACTTACTCTACTACATACATACTTGGTCTTAAACTTTGGACATTGCAACTACACTTCAGATTCATTTACATTTCATCCAACTCTTAGTCTTCCATACTCTTTCCATTTTCATCTAGTCTCAAACATCTTGGTCAAGACCTAGTTCATGGTTGAAACCCATTCCCAAAAATCTAGGAGAGAAACTAAAGAGGCTCAAGAGTCCACAAACATGAGTTCCTATGAGTATGACAGTTATGTCTTTTTCAATTCTGATCATACCACATTACCTGACATGGATGCCTAAAGAAACATTCCAGATGTTGAGAACATGGACACTACAAACAACAATGATACACACAATGACAATATGGACAACTTTTCCATACATTTAGCAGAAGTGGAAGACTCCATTATGGATCCTCGTTTTAATTGATTGGTTGAGGAAATAATGAGGAGAGAGACAATATTTCTTACAAGTGATGGCACAAAGTGGAGCCAAGATTCCTCATGATTTTGACATGTCTCAAATAATGGAAAATCAACCTTTGCAACAACCTCACCTCAACATGGATCAAAGGAGGCCTAATAGTGGAGGCAATAGAGGACCACATATGGTGCCTGAATCACCATCATCTTTGTTTCAAAAACCAAAGGTCCCATACACACATAGTCAAGAATATGATACTCACCTTCACAGACCATTATGGAAGTCTTATACAGAAAAATATACTCAATCACACACCAATGCTAGGGACCAACCACCAAAGCAAATTGGATATCCAAAGGCATGATCAAAATTTGGACACAAGGAAACCCTACGTCAAATTTAGGGGCAACACACTAGAACAAACTCATGACATGCCTGTAGAGTATGGTATACATGGAAAAAATAGATATTCTTGTGTGGGGGAAAAAGCGAGACTAGGTTAATCATGCCCTAATCCTACCTTTTGACACACATTACGGAATACGAAAGAGCCTAGAGATATCGCACAATTGGCTACTTCTTTTGGTGAAAGAGAGAGCCACGGGATATCTATTAGAATTTCTATTCCCTTGTTGAAATTGTAAGATCAAGTAATGCAAGTTCAAACCCTAATCCCAAAATGCAAGTATGAACTAATAACAAGATTGCAGAATTGAGATTAAACAATGAACAGCTGTAAATACAAGGATGAAATAAGAATGCAGATGTGTACCCGGAGTCAAAATCGGACTGAAAATGTTCAGGACGGGGGCGCGGACACCACTGTCCTGAAAACTGCACCGGAAACTGTTGTTCTGCACTCTAAAACACTGTTGGGAAGCTGTCTGAGAGCTGCCTGTCCGGAGGACCAGGGCGCCCAGTGCCTCTGTCCCAGGGACCAGGGCACCCAGCGCCCCTGTCCCAGTCTTCTGCTCTGCAATTTGATATAGAGTGCTGTCTCGACCTTCTCTCTCCGGATCTGTATCTCGCGGCGTTGTCTGAATCCCGAAACCTGCAATGATATCTGGAAAAGGGTGTATGGGCGACTATATAGGGTTTTGCCTTAGTCAAACCCCCGCTTCGGTGATTTCCACCTCCACGAATAGCCAAGTTGTTTTGTAAAATGTATTGTGTGTGCAAACCTAATGTGTGTGCAAGGTCCTAAAATGCAAGAAAGCAAACTAGAGCAACCTAGAAAGTAAACCCTAATTGCTTGTAAATGATAACGTAAATGCTCTAAATCAAGATGCAAAGTGATCTAAAGCATGAATAAATGATGTATTGAAGATTATGTAAAGACATGTAAACAACATGAAATCATACCCAACCCTCAAGGGAGGAGTACAAGCCAATCTTCAGTCGGTAATCTCCTATTGTTCTTCAATGTCTTCCAAGCCCTAAATGGATGAATGGAATTGATAAATGCTTGATAGAGGGATGTTGTAAGATGTTGAAGTCTTCAAAGATCTGCTCTTTCGTTGCATATGAAGTTCCTGGAAACAAAATTCCGATCCTTTCAAATGAAGAAAGAGAGCTCTTATGTATGAAACTCTAGGTCACAATTTCGTCTTTTGGTCGACCTAGAGATTGAATATCCTGCCAATTTCTTGGGGTTAAGCTTTATTTTATGATTGGATTGCGCTCCTAAAATTTCGGGAAAAATGTCCGGGATCGTGTGCACTCCGGGCGCCACGGTCCTGACAACTTTTCACCAAATTTTCAGGGCCGTTAGATATGATGATTTTAGAGAGAATCCCGAAGTTACAGGTGATTTCGAGATGTTTTGACCCCCGAAACCAAGCCCCCAAGTTTGAAATAGGACTTAATTAGGGTTTTTGATTGAGTGATGTATTGGAGGAATAAAATGCGAAGGGCGCGCTTTAGTGAAAGGGCCCAACTTTATGATGTAGAGAATGATGAAATAGAACCTTTAGACCTAATTAATTTGATTAATTAAGTGCTAAAGGGGAAATGCCATGCAAAGTGCAACTGCGCCAAGGCAGGTGCTAAACTAGGTGTTAAATTGTACTGCTTTAGCAAGTGCGTACAATTTATGACGTTACATCTAGCCCCCACTTTAGCGGTCATATGAGTACTACGTGCATATGCAAGCTAAAGTACAGAAAGTAAACATTATTTGAAAAAGGATATATCCATAAGTTGTCGGACGAAGCCCCCAATGGCATCTGCAGTACACAGTTAGGAACCGCACCCTACAAAACACACATTAGATCACAAAAATCACCTAATGCTTACTAAGGAAAGTGATGAAATCTGTGAGTAGCTGTATGCCCCCCCTGTTTCGACTTGCTTATTAGGGAGGTGAAACAGGGTAGCATGTTTACTTACGACAAATTGTGTAAGGTAGTATTGATGAGGGGTGTTCACTAAATGGGCTTCATCAGAGCACTTTTTGGAACATCCCGAGAGTAGGGGAATGAAAATACGATTCCTATGCAACAAACGGTTCGAAAATCGCATCTCCCAAACTCAAGTTATGATGAAATGAGTGAAAGAGGAAAATTAGGGTTTCAAAAAGTAAAAACAAATGAGAGTATATACCTTGAAAGTGACACTTGTATTCGTCACTTTGTTGATTTCAGAATACTATTCAGTGTAGCAGAGCCCACATAGCCATCATCATGCCTTCACGATGACCGGAGCATCCCACGAGGATCGAGATCCTGCGCCAGGCCGTGATTGACGACGAGCCACTGGACGAGGTGAGTTGACTGAACTTTGACTTTTGATTTTCTGCATTTTGACTTTTCTGTGATCGTATGCGGGTCCTGAAGGCTGACCCAGGGCCCACCCAGGGCGCCATGGTCCCTGTGGGGCGCCCTGGTCCCCCCAGGGTGCCATGGTCCCTGACAAGGGCGCCATGGTCCCTTCAAGGCGCCATGGTCCCTGACAGGGTGCCATGGTCCCCTCAAGGCACCATGGTCCCTGACAGGGCGCCATGGTCCCTGACAGGACACTATGGTCCCCAATCAGGGCTTGGCGAGGGGTTTCAGGACTAGCACACGATGTTCGACAATTTGCATTAGCGATTTTGATGATCGAGTACTTATTACAGTTATGTTTTTGTGTTGCAGGGCCTTCCGTACATGAGAGAGCATACAGTGGGACATATTCTTCGCAGTTTGTGAGATCAGATTCCGCGGCTTACTCAGTCAGAGAGAGACACACTGTCGATAGTAGGATTATGGTATGTGATCCTCATGCCAGCCATTCAGTTCCATCCTACGATGTTGATGGCATTGATGGAGCGATGGGATCCTAACACATGCACATTTCATCTTCCAGTAGGGGAGCTGACAGTTACACTCGAGGATGTGTACCGTATACTTCGTCTTCCTATCAGAGGAGCGACTGTTACATACGCGACCAATTGGTCAACGGAGGATCATCAGAGAGAGCAGGTGTATTGCATAGGGAGATTCATGCCGAGCGAGATGAGAGGTCGCATCATGGTCAGCTGGCTCTTACATCCTACAGGGGAGGTACCCCTTCTGAGACGCCTTATGATAGCCATCATAGCACTAGTCGTCTGCCCTAATGGGCGAGGCACGCACATGCATGGGGGTCTCACATGGTGCATCAGAGCGATGGAGAGACACAGGAGAGTGTATGCTTGGGGTTGGAGTATGCTTGCACATCTCTATCACGACCTTGAGGAATATGTATTTGGACAGGGGTTCAGTTTGATGACATTCACACTTTTGCAGGTGTGGATTTTAGAGCACTTCACATGCACCAGGCCCATCGGCTTTCCGCTGAGTACAGCAAGCGAGCGACCTAGGGTGTTCGCTTATCCACTTACCAATGAGTGGAGATTTGGAGATTTGTTATATTGGAGAGTGATTTTTGACAGACTGACAGCCGAGGTGATAGTGTGGAGACCTTACCTACGGATGCACAGATGGGATGGTATGGAGAGACAGTTAGCATGCCTACAGAGGAACCGCCTACTGGGAGGATGATATTCACACATCATAGTCCCCTTCTACTTCGACCGAGTACGGAGGCAGTTCGGGCTAGAGCAGTGTGTTCCAGCCGATGTGCCCATCTATACTCGACACTCGTGGGTCCTTCCCAGACCTAGAGTAGTAGCGAGACTGACAATAGATGATATCGAGACTATAGACTTAGAGGGATCTGATCAGGATGTAGTCACTGACTACTCTGCAGAGCCTGGAGCACAGCGCAGGTACATCTCATGGTTTATGAGATCATATCCAGGTCCTATCTTTCCACCAGATCATCCGACAGGCTATCCAGGCCCATGGAGACATGGAGACCAAGACGAGGACCAGGGATCCAGGTCAGAGGAGCCAGAGGAGGGAGAGGGTCATGAGGAGGCGGGAGATCCTGATCCACCTACAGACGATCTGCCCAGTGCCGAGGAGGAGGAGGATACAGATAGAGAGGAGGACGAGGGAGATGATGATGAGGATGAGGATGAGGACGAGGAGGACGATGAGGAGGAGGATAGAGATGATGAGGAGGAGTCAGATGCAGCTCCCCACCATTTAGGAGATGATACCATAGCTCTGGATCCACCTCTTATTCCCCAACAGGGGGAACATGAGGTGATACGGAGGCCTATCCCTAGTACCGTCCAGCCTACACCCATCGTGGATAGATTACTTGAGCGAGGGGAGCCTAGCGGTTCCCAGGCACAGATACTACCATATCATGATCCCTACTGGCGCGAGGGAGATCCAGGTATAGTAGGTTTATATTGATTGATTAATGTTTTGATGATATAGAATGGTACTAACAAAAATCTGTTCTACTACCACAGCTAATGTGCAGGAATGGCGTTCCCTGATTCAGCAGGCAATGACAGACATTTCCATGATAGCACAGATCCCCAGTTCCTCACAGATTGCCTATAGGCGTCAGGGGAATGCGGGTCGGCATGAGGATTTGTTTTTCCCATTCCGAGTACAGGTAGATATCTAGAGGGAGAGAGAGAATCCTATCAGAGGACCTCCAGCAGGCGCGGCAGAGAGAGAGAGTCCTATCAGAAGACCTCCAGCAGGCACGGCGAGATCTAGCAGCAGCTCAGACCGAGGCTACCACCTATCGCGCGATCCTTATGGATAGGGATTGTAGGAGTTCCTCTCGGAGTCACTCACAATTTGTATCGCGCTACACACCCATGGGTCCACCTTCACGGCCAGATCAGGAGGGAGCGTCCAGTCGACACTCTCCAGCCACTAGCCCTAGGGATAGGAGATGATTTTATGATGTAGGAGAGGTCACATTTTTGGATGTATAGTGACCTATATTTGTATACGATCCACACATATATATATGTATATATACATGCTTCTCTTTTGTCTCAAATGTGTTATCTTTAATGCTTAAAACAATGTATGTTTTGCTTTGATTAAATCTAATACATCTGGTAAATGTACATGCATGTTCAAAATTTAATTTCCATGTGATTGATTTCTCAATGCTCCATGATTAAATTGATACATGTGTGACTTAATTAAATATTTAATCAAGTACTACATTGATGATAAGGAAGACATATGCATTAAGTCTAAGAATCATATAACTAATGTGATTTAGTTTTTACTTTAAACACAACATGATACGATTCTACTTAACACATAAAGACACTGTATAATATGCTAGCATAATGGAATGTAAATCTTTCACAATTTACATAAGACAAACCATAAAGTAAGAAGACACGCTTGTCAGGAACAAAGCAATATAGATTAAACAACATAACATTTAATTCTATTGTGCTTTAATTAAGAGACACTAACATATTATCCAATGTTGAAGAACTGAAAAGAAGATAGATGAAGAATGAAGAATTAAGCATAATATCTACGCAAGTGCATAGCATTGATAGGTTCTTTAAGAGGCGTACCATCTACATCCGCTATTTTGTAAGCACCTGATCCATAATCCTCAATAACGATATATTGTCCAAGCCAATTAGGACTAAATTTTCCCTTTTCTGCAGGTAAGGCATTCACATTGCGCTGATTCTCATAGAGGACTAAGTCACCTACTGAGAAGGAACATTGAATAACCTTATCATTATAGCTTCGTTGTAGAGTTTTGTGATACGCTTGAATATGCTCAAGAGCGTTTATACGTTGTTCATCAAGCATCTCAAGCTGTTGAAGTCGTTGTTCTCTATAAGAGTCATCATCTACTATACCTTTGAGAGAAACCCTAAGTGATGGAATCTCTAGCTCTAAAGGCATAATAGCGTCAGCACCATAAACAAGATTATAAGGAGTAGTTCCTGTAGCAATTAGTACACTCGTTCGGTAGGCCCAAAGAGCATAGATTAGCTGGTTACTCCAATCCTTACCATGCTTATTCACGGTTTTGCGAAGAATTTGTTCAATTATCTTATTGGATGATTCAGCTAGACCATTTGATTGAGGATAGTATGGTGTAGAAAATCGATGTTTGATATGATACTTCTCAAGGAATTTCTTCACGTCCTTGTTCTTAAATGATGTCCCATTATCTGAGATTATAGTAGAAGGTATCCCAAATCGAGAAATGATGTTTTATAGAAGAAATTGACAAATCACTTCAGCAGTGGTAGAGCGAAGGGGAATAGCTTCTACCCACTTCGTAAAGTAATCTGTTGCGGTTATAATGAAGGTGTGTCCTTGAGATGAAGGAGGAGAGATTTTACCAATAAGATCCAAACCCCATGCAGAAAAAGGCCAAGAAGCTACTTGAGAACGGAGTTCTTGGGCAGGAGCATGAATCAGATTATTGTGTTGTTGACATTGATGACATTTTTTAACAAATGAAAAGGAATCCTTCTGCATAGTTTGCCAATAGTATCCCATATGAAGCAATCTATGAACCAAGGATTTGCCCCCAAAATGCCCCCCACAGGCACCTGAATGTGCCTCTTCAAGAGCAACAGGGATTTCCGACTTGTTAAGACAACGAAGGAGAAGACCATCATAACCCCTTCAGTAAAGGACATTAGAAAGAATGATATACCTAGCAGACAGCTTGCGGATTCTAGCCCTAGTGTTCCTATTAGCGGAATTAGGAAAGGTACCATCGGTCAAATATCTTACGATAGTACCATTCATCTGAGTCTATAAAATCACAACATGTTACCAAGCTAGAATCGTCTACAATAGCTGGAGAAATAAGGTTGTGAATAACAAATTTAAGATCAACCACAGGGTCCTCTAAAGATACAAGAGAAGCCACACATGCCATTGCATCCGCATGTTGATTATCTTTTCGAGGAACAGGTTCCATAGTATAAGAATCAAAATTTTGTAATAAAGAGATAGCAAGATCTTTATATTGTGATAATTTGTCTTGTTTTGCTTGATATATTCCTGTTACTTGTCTTATAATCAATTGCGAATCTCCATAGATATGTATTTGTTTTATGTTCAGAGCTAAGGCTGCTTTTATTCCTGCTATAAGAGCCTCATACTCAACAATTTTATTGGTACACAGGAAATTTAGATGATAGGACAAGGGAATGGGTTTCTTTGTAGGAGAAATCAGAATAACACCTACCCCCAATCCCGTACGACACTTAGAGCCATCAAAGTATAACTCCCAAGTTTCATCTTTCTCTATAGAAAGAATGAAGTTGTCAGGAAAAGACTCAGGATTAGGGAAGGAGAAAGGTGAAGGAGCCTCAACTAAGTGATCGGTCAACACTTGTCCTTTAATTTCTCTTTGTGAAACAAATTTAAGGTCAAATTCAGTTAACATCATAACCCACTTAGCTAGACGTCCTGATAAATCAGTTTTAGAGAAAAGATGTTTCAAAGGATCAAACTTTACCATGACATGGACTTCTGAATTTAAAAGATAATGTCTCAATTTCTGAGTCGCAAATACCAAGGCCAAGCATTGTCTTTCTATCGCAGAATATCGGGTCTCATAATCGAGTAAGGTATGACTTATGTAATAAACCGGACATTCCTTACCATCTTTATCATGTTGTGCCAGCAATGCTGTGAGAGCATGAGAGGAAGCAACTGTATACAGAAGGAAGGGTTTAGAAGGTTCGGCAGGTTGAAGAATAGGAGGACTAGCCAAATACACTTTTAAATCTTCAAATGCTTGCTGACAATCCTCATTCCATTGAAAAGTGATATCCTTTTTAAGGAGTTGAGTAAAAGGAAAGGTACGATCCGCAAGCTGAGACACAAACCTATGAATAGCTTGAATCTTTCCTTGTAAGCTTTTAAGTTGAGACACATTTCTAGGAGGTGGCATGTTAACAATAGCATCTATTTTCTTAGTATCCACCTCAATCCCACGATGCGAAACTATGAAGCCTAATAGTTTTCCACTATCCACACCAAAAACACATTTTTGGGGATTCAAGCGCATGTGATATTTATGAATTCTTTCAAAGATTTGACGAAGGATTTTAACATGATCCATGCGAAGAAAGGATTTGGCCAAAATATCATCAACATAATCCTCTAAAATCTTATGCATATAATCATGAAAGATAAGGGTCATCGCTCGTTGATAAGTTGCACTGGCATTTTTAAGTCCAAAAGGCATCATTATCCAACAAAACGTACCCCAAGGAGTGGTGAAAGCAGTTTTGAATTGATCTTGAGGGTTAATAAAAATTTGATTGTAGCCTGAAAAACCATCCATGAAGGATAACAAGGCATGTCCTGCCGTAGAATCAACTATCATGTCAATGTTTGGAAGAGGGAAATCATCTTTTAAAGAAGCCTTATTTAGATCCCGAAAGTTAGTACACATTCTTATTTTGTTGTCTGGTTTAGCCACAGCGACAATATTTGAAATCCATGGGGAATAGTCAATAGGGCGGATAAATCCAGCCTCCAATAACTTTTCAATCTCAGCCTTAACAAGCAAAGCCACCTTAGGTTTCATTTTTTGAATCTTTTGTTTCATGGGCTTAGCATCAGGAGCTAAGACAATATTATGAGTAACGATCTTAGGATCTATACCAGGCATGTCAGAATATGCCCAAGCAAAGATCTCAGGGAATTCATGTAATAGTTCTTCATATTGTTTCTGTTCCTCTTCATCCAAACATTTCCCAATTTTAATGACTTTCTCTTTATTGCAAGGATCCATCTTAACATCAGTGGTGTCACTTATGAGAAGATTACTTTGTTGAGGAGTATCCTTTAACAGAGGGAATTCTTTCACAATCTCGTCATTATCAATCTCTTTTCCAAAATATGCTTCAGTGTTCAAACAATAAGGGAGTCCCCTATTGTGATGATAACGAGGAAGAGTGTCATAGGCTCCCAAGAACTCAGCTAAAGCATCGTCGGTAGGGAAGACATCCAAAGAACAGGCACACGAAGGATCCCCATCAATATACTCAGGATGTTGTATTGATAAAGATGTAGAGATAGCATTAACACTAATGCATGGTCTTTTAGAAGCTTTAGTACGTTTGCAGGGATTAAAGCCAAGTCCAAAGGCATAATTGTGAAAATTAGTCTCTAGAGGAACTCTTATCCCTTGTTCATGAGCACCACAACCTTTTCCATGATACCCATGCTTAGCAAAAATGCGAAAACCACGACCATAACGATCAGCCATTTCAGGAAGAGAAGGTGGTTTTTCATAAGACAAAGAATCAAACTCTTCATAATTAGAGATGTGAGGAGAAGAAGTCTGAGAGGCGGCCACAAAATTATTACTCATAGATTCAGGTAAGGTTGATTGATTTTTAGTTTCTTCTTTCTTTTCAACTTTATGATTTTCAGCTCCTTCCTTCTTTTCAACTTTAATTTCTCTAGAAGGAACCTTATATTCACCCACAAAGGTAGGATTAAAATCAAGGGATCCCCAATCGTCGTCTTCGAGGATCTTCCCAGGATCAAAATCCTTCTTATGTGTAGTTTCAAGTCGAGAAGAATCTTCTCCAAGAGCTCCAGACTCATCCAAAGAATTTTGATCATCGGAGAGCGAGGATTCACCGATAGGTATCTTATTTAAAGATTCATCACTAGATGAGGACGGCTTAGAAGAACCCCCCTTAGAAGTGGATGTTTGCAAACAAGCTTGAAAATTAGTATCACCTATCAAGGTATATGTCTTATTGTTATAAATAAATTTAACTTGTCTATGCAATGTAGAGGGGACAGCTTGCATACTGTGAATCCAAGGTCTCCCCAGTAGCAAGTTGTACGTTAGATTTCCCCACATAACATGGATAGGTGTAGGCAAAGTAACAGGCCCCACTATGATGGGTAAGGTGATAGTACCTAATGAAGTTTTAGCCACATTATCAAAGCCTCGAATAGGACGAGAGTCCAGTTCAATTAAGGATGTATCCACATTCATCTTATGCAAAAGATTAATGCTACACACATTAAGACCAGAGCCATTATCTACTAGTGTTCGCCTTATAGCAGTGTCTTTCATGATAACCACAATCATCAAGGGATCATATTGATGTTGGATTTCACTAGTAGGCAACTCATCTTGGGTAAACACAATTTGAGCTTTAGGATTCATCACAGAGTTAACCAAAGATGCTATATTACTAGATGTGTTCGGTGGAGGAACATTCAAATCTTTCAAGGCATCTTGTAACATTCCATGATGAGCAGAAGAAGTTTGAATCAAATCCCAAAGGGATATCTTAGCAGGGGTAGCTTTAAGTTGTTCTATGAGATCATATTCCTTACTAAGAACTTGCGAAATACGGGGAGCTTGTGGAATAATCGGTTGAGGATTCGGAAGAGAAACTGGGATAACAGGAGGAGGACTAGGTTGCCTATTATTCTGGGTATGATAAGTATGGGCAACCACATGATAACTCTCTCTAGTTATTTGCTTGGCATAATTATAAGGACTTATAGGTTTTCTTCCTTGCACAGTGATGATTGGTTTATTCAGAGTACGAAAGAAATCATGATCATACCCTCCTTGGACAGTAAGGAGAGGTGACTTAGAAACTTGAAAGGTGGGAGAAGGATAAGCTCCTTGGACTTCAAAGAGAGGCTTTTTATGCTCATTCAAGTTTATCATGTTAACTAATTTAGAAGTTTTGTTCTTGTTTAAAGATTTCGATAAAGCCACAAAGTCATCAAGAGCATCATCCAACAAAGCATGATCATATCAGTTAAAAGGTTTGTTTTTTGATTCAAAAGGAGACATCTCCTCATAGAGGGGATTGGTGAAAACAACCATGTTACTAGATTTAGTGGAAGAGTGGATAGGAATGTATCCTTGAGAGGAATCATTCGACTTATCTTTCTCATCACACCTAAATGGCATAGTAACAAGGTTTATGAGTTTTTGGTAAAATGAAGGTTTGGCATCTTTAGGGTTTAAAAACTCATCTAAAGCTTCATCTAATTCATCTTGGCTATACTCATAATAATCATCGAAAGCATGAACATTTTGCAAATAAAAATCTGACATTTTGAAAAGATTACACAAAACTTAAACACCCAATGCAAAGAAACACACTTTTTTTTTTCTTTTTTTTTTAATGAAAATGAAATGAAAACACACTAAATCTAGATCTAGATCTAACAAATGCAATGCAAGAGGAAGCAATGATAGATTCACGTCGGGTTCACCAAAATGTGTGGGGGAAAAAGCGAGACTAGGTTAATCATGCCCTAATCCTACCTTTTGACACACATTACGGAATACGAAAGAGCCTAGAGATATCGCACAATTGGCTACTTCTTTTGGTGAAAGAGAGAGCCATGGGATATCTATTAGGATTTCTATTCCCTTGTTGAAATTGTAAGATCAAGTAATGCAAGTTCAAACCCTAATCCCAAAATGCAAGTATGAACTAATAACAAGATTGCAGAATTGAGATTAAACAATGAACAACTGTAAATACAAGGATGAAATAAGAATGCAGATGTGTACCCGGAGTCAAAATCGGACTGAAAATGTTCGGGATGGGGGGCGCGGGCACCACTGTCCTGAAAACTGCACCGGAAACTGTTGTTCTGCACTCTGAAACACTGTCGGGAAGCTGTCTGAGAGCTGCCTGTCCAGAGGACTAGGGTGCCCAGCGCCTCTGTCCCAGGGACCAGGGCGCCCAGCGCCCCTGTCCTGGTAGGCCCAGGGCACCCAGTGCCCCTATCTTCTACTCTGCAATTTGATACAGAGTGCTGTCTCGACCTTCTCTCTCCGGATCTGTATCTCGCGGCGTTGTCTGAATCCCGAAACCTGCAATGATATCTGGAAAAGGGTGTATGGGCGACTATATAGGGTTTTGCCTTAGTCAAACCCCCGCTTCGGTGATTTCCACCTCCACGAATAGCCAAGTTGTTTTGTAAAATGTATTGTGTGTGCAAACCTAATGTGTGTGCAAGGTCCTAAAATGCAAGAAAGCAAACTAGAGCAACCTAGAAAGTAAACCCTAATTGCTTGTAAATGATAACGTAAATGCTCTAAATCAAGATGCAAAGTGATCTAAAGCATGAATAAATGATGTATTGAAGCTTATGTAAAGACATGTAAACAACATGAAATCATACCCAACCCTCAAGGGAGGAGTACAAGCCAATCTTCAGTCGGTAATCTCCTATTGTTCTTCAATGTCTTCCAAGCCCTAAATGGATGAATGGAATTGATAAATGCTTGATAGAGGGATGTTGTAAGATGTTGAAGTCTTCAAAGATCTGCTCTTTCGTTGCATATGAAGTTCCTGGAAACAAAATTTCGATCCTTTCAAATGAAGAAAGAGAGCTCTTATGTATGAAACTCTAGGTCACAATTTCGTCTTTTGGTCGACCTAGAGATTGAATATCCTGCCAATTTCTTGGGGTTAAGCTTTATTTTATGATTGGATCGCGCTCCTAAAATTTCGGGAAAAATGTCCGGGATCGTGTGCACTCCGGGCGCCACGGTCCTGACAACTTTTCACCAAATTTTCAGGGCCGTTAGATATGATGATTTTAGAGAGAATCCCAAAGTTACAGGTGATTTCGAGATGTTTTGACCCCCGAAACCAAGCCCCCAAGTTTGAAATAGGACTTAATTAGGGTTTTTGATTGAGTGATGTATTGGAGGAATAAAATGCGAAGGGCGCGCTTTAGTGAAAGGGCCCAACTTTATGATGTAGAGAATGATGAAATAGAACCTTTAGACCTAATTAATTTGATTAATTAAGTGCTAAAGGGGAAATGCCATGCAAAGTGCAACTGCGCCAAGGCAGGTGCTAAACTAGGTGTTAAATTGTACTGCTTTAGCAAGTGCGTACAATTTATGACGTTACAATTCTATTCCTCATCATGATTCTATACTAAGTGGTCCATATACATAACATCATTATATACCTCCTCCATATGAACATGTGTATGATCAATACCATCCATATATACAACATGCTCCTCCTCCACACAGTGGCTCAGGCATGGGATATGGTCCAAGAAGTCGATCTCCACCTAAGAACAATTTGGAACAGCAAATTAAGGACTTACAAAAGAAAATGGAGGACATAAATACACCGAAGCCAACTTACACAATGAGAGACATATGTCCCTATCCATTTGACAAAAGCATTCCAATGCCTCCATTTCCTACACACTTTGTGACACCTAAGTTTTATAAGTACAGAGGAAAAGGAGATCTTAAGGCACATATAAGATAGTTTTTCACAGCTTGCATTGATGTAGCAGCAGAAGAGACATATTTGATGAGATTATTCCCACAAAGCTTAGGTGATCAAGCTATGGAATGGTTTTCCCAACTCCCACCTAGAATTAAATCATGGGGTGACTTAGCAAAGGAATTTATCCAACATTTCTCATACAACATAGAGAAAGACATATCAGTCACTACTTTGTGAAACACCAAGCAAAAGGATGGAGAGTCTTTTTCATCATTTTTACAAAGATAGAGGAATCTAGCCAGCAGATGCTCTTGTGAAATTCCACAGAAACAAATGGTAGAGATGTTCACCTAGAATGTTAACCAGAGAGTTTTTTAGTGGTGAATCTTCGCCAATTGGTGAATTTTGCATGAATAGTCGGGGGCAAAATCATGGTCAAATCGCCCAGAATTTTGGGGTTAATGGTGCACTGTAGAATCTAGCTTCGCCATTGACCACACACCATTGACGTGCATGTTCGTAATATTCACCTGGAATCACTTGAACGTGGGTATTAGATCACCTTCGTTATTCACCAGCAATAGTAAAATGACCATGTACCAAGGACCTAATTCGCCAATGGTAAATTACATGTTCATTGGATGCATCGGCCAAATTCACCAATATCAAATAAAACATTATAAGCATTCGAGGACCCATTTTGCCCCGCTTAAATTAAATGTTCATTGCATGCCTGCACAATTCGCCAAAAATGCAATTAAATTAAATGTTTATTGGCAAATTGCCCGGGCCCCGCGCAATTTGCCAAAAATGCAATCATGGATTGCTATAAATACACTATTTCTTACACTCTTTCTTACAATTTGTTCGTGTCTGATTAGTAAATTGGGAGCTCTCGGAGTCTCGAGTCTCAATTCGCATTCCTCAAATTAAGTTGGAAAGTTGAAGTTCATTTTAGGGCAGAGGGCCAAAGTTACAATCCTGCAACACAGGCCTAGCCCCCAAGCATTCATTCCTGATTCCTGATTCAGAGAATTGAGAAGGCATAAAGGTGAGTAATCATTTCTTCATACTTGATAGTATTAGTTTTAACTTTTAATTCATAGTGAGAGGTCAAGACTCAAGATGTCATAGTCAGACATGGGTGAGAATCTTCAGGGTGGTGAAGGGATTGGGATGTCAGACAAGGGTAAGACTCCTCAGGGCAGTGAAACTAAAAGGATTGGGAGGCCATCAAAATGCCCAAAACTTAAACTTAAAGATAGTACCATAAAGTCTTTTTTTGGAATTGGCAAAGTTTCTAGTCCATCAACCTCTGCAGTTGCAGAACCCATTCACAGTAGCTCACCACCACCAGTACCACAAGGTGGGATTGTCATTGAGTTAAATGCATCAAATGAGGATGACAATACCAACATGGCAGAAGATGTTCTAAGGGATACACACAATGAGATACCATTGGCGAATGCAAATGCTAGTACTGAAGATGATGTTGGTAGGAAGAAAAGAAAAAGGAAAGTAAAACTGGGGTGAGAGTGGGAGATGGCAAGGAGTTTTAAGATTGATTGGGCCGCAAAGTACCCATTCATTGAACTGGTCCCAAACAATGATGAACAACCAACAGAATGCAGGTGTAAGATTTGTAGCTAGAAAACTAAAAGAGAGAAGAAGATGTAGCTAAAGCTTGACACCATAGAAAAGCATATTGGTAAGGTTTATGAAAAACAGATCATAGGCAGAAAGGAAACACGAGTAGTAAGATGGAAATCAAAGGAAGAATGTCTTCATGTTAAGTATGCCATGGAATATGAAGAGCATAACCACAAAATGACACTGATTCGTAACAGTGGATTTGGAAATACAATTAAGGCTAGGCTTGAACATGCAGCAAAATATGCAAACCTAGCAAAGACTGTTCAGATGAGTGTTGTTTTTCATATTATGTCGAGAGGGCATCCTATGAAAGATTTCCCAAAATTTAGTAATTTATTATCTTTTTTGAATGTTGCTCATTATCCTATGTCACATTGGTCAATAAACGTTGGATGGGAAATGGCAAACTGTTTTGCTGAGGTGGAAAAGGAAAATTTACAAGAGAGTGTAAAAGAGTCAAATTTCATTTCATTATCCATAGATGAAGTTATTGCGGTAGATAACACTGCTTGGGTTTGTATGAATGTGTATACCATAAAAGAACATGTCTGTCGAGCTCATCTACTCTGTGTTCGTAAAATGAGGGGCAATTCAACAACAAAAAATTTATATTTGGAAGTTAAGAAAGCTTTGAATGAAATTGCTGGTATGGATGACTTGACAATTGCTAAGAAGTTGGTGTGTGTTGGACCTGATGGAGCTGTAGTAATGCAAGGTCAAAGGATCGACCTTTGTGGAAGATTACAAACTAGTATTGTACCATACATGGTTGGCATTCACTGCATGGCCCATCGAATGAATTTAGCATATAGAATTGTAAGCAATTTCCCTACAGTGTCAAAAGTTGAAGATCTAGTCCACGAGCTCCACTCATACTTCTGCTGAAGTCCTAAACGTTTTGCAGTATTTCAGATTTTTGCTGAGGGAGTAACAGGAGGAAACAAGCTTCTCAGGGATGTTGAGACCAGATGGATCTCCTTGCATGGACTAGTGGAACAAGTTCTAATAGAATATCAATCCTTGATCAGACTAATGTATGAGCAATGCCTCACAGTAGACAAAGCTCCTGATCTCTTACATAAGTTAAGTGATATAGAGACTCTGTTAACTTTAGCTAGTCTTCTCCCCATGCTGGATTAAATGAACAAACTTGTTAAGAAAGCCCAAGATAGAACTATGTATATCAATGAGTATAGCACTCTACGTAAAATGACATGCTTGAGCCTAGATGGTCTATATTCAAATCTAACAGGGCAAAGCCCAAATTCTTTTAGGTGGCAAATAATTACAGATTTGAATCATGCTGAAATTTTTTTACATTTCAATACAAAAAATGAGTTATGTGTCTTTGTAAAAGGATTTCAGATACCAATTCACCAATCTAAGATGGGCAAGTGAGGCAGAGCACTACCAGTTAAAAAGGAAGATTTTGACAGGATTGTTAAATCTGTTAGGATAATTTGAAGTCTATTGCATATGAACTTTCAACTGAGATTCAAGAAAGATTCCCTCGAGAAGAAATACTTGAAGCCATGGGTTGTGTGTATCCTCAATTTTGGCATTCAATTGGAGATAATCCAAATGATGCAAAGATATATCATAAAAAACTAGAGGAATTGATATTGACATTTTCAAAAGATGCATATTGCAATGGATAGCCAACAGAAGGAATTTTAAATTCAGATCATCTTAGAAAATAATGTAAATAGTTTGCATTGGTTATGAAACAACAGTTGGTTAACTTGGAGAATCCATTTGAACCTGGATCAATCACAAGGCTTTGGAAAAGGATAGATCAAAGTGAAGCATTGTGTATTGCAATACTAGAATATTTGAAACTTGCTGATTTATGTCAAACAATGATATTGGGGTCGGTGGAAGATGAGAGAGTTTTTAGTGTATTAGGGCTTTTGAATTCAAAGATCAGAAACAAATTAGACAAGAATTTGGAAACTTGCTTGAGGTTGTTTGTAACCTAATATAATGTTAGAGATTTTCCATATGATAGGGCACTGGCAATTTGGAATTCCATGCGTGATAGACGAGGGGTGTGCAACACTTTAAAAGTTGGTGGTGCTACTGCTAGTGCTAGTGTTGAGACAAATGAATATGATGGACCACAAACTCAAAGTCAGCATGAAGATGAAGACATTTTTGAATATTCGACTCAGAATGAAGATGAACCTATTAGTACTAGTTAGTTTTCGGATCTTAAGTCCATTTGGGATATAGAAGCCTCAGACAGTCGGACTGAATCACTGCAGTGAATTAGTAGTCAGTTTATAGGTATTTATAATTATACTACAATTCTTGAGTCATATTACAATTTCAATTTGCAAAATTTTAATACTATAGTTGTCATTGAAGATTTTTGATATTGTATTCCTTGAATTTGTCAATCAGAAGTAGAATGGATACTTATTTCATATTTTTAATTATGAATTTGAAATTTGAATTATTACTAAACAATTGAATTATTAGTAAATTGGTATTTGGTTCCACATTATGTAACATGTTGAACATGAAATGCAACAAATTTGTGTCACAAGATCCATAAAATTATTCATATTGCATAACTGTTACTGCTAGAACCTTTGTTACCTTTCTACTGTTCTACATTAAATGCTTAAAATGATGTTCATGGCGATTACGGTTTTGTGTTTGTTTTCTGTCTTAGTTGGCTAGTAAACCAAAGTTGTCATGCGTTGAAAATCTAAGTTGTCCTCTATTTATTTGTCCATGTCAATGTCAAGTGTGGTCAAACAGTTGGTTAGACATGTTTAATGGTTATCGCTAGCTCGCAGCTCCTTTATCATCAAGTCAGTTTAAGTCGCGAGCTTACGACTACTGGGAGATTTTAGTTGTCGCTAGCTCACAAGATGTTTTGCACTTAACCATTTTATGTTGCGAGGTTGCGACTGGGTGTGATTTTATGTTGTCGCACAGTCACGAGGTGTTTGTGGTTAAGTAATTTTAATTTGCGTTCATGTGATGTAGTTGGTATCGCAGCTTAGTTGGTTTCGCCGCTTGCTCAAAGGTTTTGAAGTTGTTTAGCATTTTAAGTTGCGATCTAGCAACAGGTATGTTTTGGTCTGATTTTGTGGTCATTGCATGCTTGTGGGTTTGTAAGTCTTAAGTCAAAAAGTGTTGTGACCATGCGATGGTGGTTAAGTGCCTTGTTATCATGCGATTGCAAGGGTTTAAGTCGAGTTAAGTTTCGAATTACAAGCTTGCGATGAAATAAGTTATTTTGTTAGATCAACGGCTGTAGCTCACTCGCGAGATTCTATGAGGATTCATAAAAGGGGTTGTGAGCTTGCGATTAAGCGGATTTGGTAGCATTGTCGCTAACTCGGCGATTCCTTTCTGATTGTTATAACCGGTTGAGAGTGTGCGATTAAAGATGGGGATTGACACGTGGACTTGTTTGTCAGGTTCTGTAAAAGTTTTGACACGATCAAGTTGAGATTTTGACATTTGTACAATTGCATTAATGCATTCTATCAGTTTAATTGAATTGATGCCACACTAGCTAGTTCATGCAAGTGTGGCAGTTAATGAGACTAGGTCACTCGAGAGAAGTGACAGCGCCCAAATACCATTTTATCTTGTGAGGTTGCGACTAGGTGTGATTTTATGTTATCGCAATGTCACGAGGTGTTCACGGTTAAGTCATTTTAATTTGTGATCATGTGATACGGTTAAGTCACTTGCTCGCAGGTTTTGAAGTTGTTTAGCATTTTAAGTTGTGATCTGGCAATAGGTAAGTTTTGGTCTAATTTTGTGGTCAGCGCATGCTTGCGGGTTTGTAAGTCTTAAGTCAAAAAGTGTTGCGAGCATGCGAAGGTGATTAAGTGTCTTGTTGTCATGGGATCACAAGGGTTTAAGTCAAGTTAAGTTTCTAGTTGCGAGCTTGTGATGAAATAAGTTGTTTTGTTAGATCAACGGCTGTCGCTCACTCACGAGATTATTTGAGGATTTGTAAAAGGGATTGTGAGCTTGCGATTAAGAGGATTTGGTAGCATTGTTGCTAACTTGCTAACACGTGGACTTGTTTGCCGAGTTCTGTAAAAGTTTTGAATGCCAATTGCCAATCAAATAGAAGGGCATGAATTCAAATTTCGCTCAAGTACTTCAGTTTGAAGTTTGAATTAATGTCATTATGCCATAGTAGCTACTAGCTAGTTCATGCAAGTGTGGCAATTAATGAGACTTGAGACTTGAGAGAAGTGACGACGCCCAAAATTCAAATCGTAAATACCATAAATTGCATGATTGAGCCGAGGTTTTGTATAATTGCATTAATGCATTCTATCTTCGAGGTAATCCAATGAATTGAGCTCTGCAACAACGTTGGAGAATTCAAAGTGTTGGGTGTGAGAAAATTTCAGAAAATTGGTTAAGTTTTTCTCTTGCAGCTAAAATGAGCCAGGTGATGAGTGGTGCTGGAGGTTCCAAGCCCAAGCCCAAGGCCACGACAAGTAGAGCAGGTGGACCTGGAGGTTCCAAGGCCAATGCCAGTGCCACTGAGGAAACGATGGTTAAGAAATACAAAGATGAATTTGTAGATTTGATGCTAGGGACTTCCATTGCTTTGAATACAAATCATTTGGCATGGAGAGATTTATGGAGCCAATGCAAAAACCCTACCACGCTTAATATGACTGGTTCCGCTCTGTTTCATTATTTCTGGAAAAATAGGGTTAAGGGTGTCCCGATGTCAAACCCTTGGGATTTAAATATGGAAAAGTTAATTATGCCAGATGCGTATGTTGATGTGGATTTGATCAAAGAGTTGGCCAAACGCTATTGCCCAGTATCTAGGGTAATCAAAAGAAAGAACCAATCTGCCCTAGTTTCAATTAACAGAGCTAGCTTTGTTGAAGCTTTCCAGATTACTGGTGCTGCATGTACAGATATAGATTTGGAGCGGATTGCAGAGGATTATGACAAATACAAAGGTGTTATCAAGAAGCATGCAATGCCCAGATGCATACCTAGGGTGAATAAGAAGCCGGTTATAATTCCAGAGAGTATCGAACCACCATTTGACATCACACCTTTCCACCATTATATGCATTGTACAATCTATGGATTATGCAGAGTGTTGGGTTTGATGGAGATTCAATAGTGTCAGCTGAATTACTAATGATGGCTATGGACATTCAACACCCAGATGTTAACAAATATTATGATTATGTGGGCTATGTGGTTGAATACATTCATAATGCTCTAGTTGAAATTCAGAGTGGTGCACCCAGGCCTACATTCAAGGATTATTCATTGCTGATGCATTTAATCTTGTTCTATAATGTTGAGTTTGTGGATAAAGAATCGGAGCTTTCCAAAGAAGAATTCGGTGTCTTAGTGCCAATACAAAGATGGACCCAGGTTTGGGAGAGTAGTTCTCCCATTCTTCTTTCCTTTTCTTTGAAAATTGGATTGTTTCGCCAATTATGGAAATGCTAGGAATAAATAGGGAACGATTGTCAATTAATGTTAGGAGAGTTTTGAGACCTTACCAGTATGTTCCAAACTGGCCTATTTCACATAACTGGGGGGACTTTTAATTTTTTGATAACTTTACTGTGATGAGAGTCTATGGGTGTCCTCAGCCTCCCCATATTTTACCAAAATTTGTTCCAATTAGGATTGCTTTTATGGAGTTTATCTGGCAATTGACCCTAGTTGAAAAAGAATACCTTGATAAAAATAGGAAGGGTACTTTTCTTCCTAGGCTTTGGGTTGCGTCTGATTTTACCATTGGTAGGAGTTCCTTTGATGAAGTAAACAATTTCCTTAAACAGTATAGGTTGGTTAATGTTGTGTCTAGATTCTGTGATCCGGAACAATTTATTAAAGTTGCAATGCCAAAAATGACACCTTGGGCCACAATAAAGGACCATGAACCATTGGATGATGAAGATGTGGTTAGAAATTTGCTGAGAAAAGATGAAGTACAAGAAAGGAGAAGAAAATGGAAAAATTTGATGAGAGTTGAAGAAGAATTGTTGGCTGCTGACCTTAGTTTCTCAGGTTTTTGCCCTGATAGCCCGTACCTGGAGAGGATTAACAAAATGTTGAGTTTATATGAAACTCTGATGGAACAAATGCCTCAAATTCCAAAAGTGATTGCTCAGCAGCAAGACCCCCAAGATGGACATTCTTCACATGGCAAGAGGCCACTTAGTGTGTCTGCTGATGATGTAGAGAGAGGGGATGAAGTTCAATCTACCCGAGTGCCAGCTGCAAAGAAACAAAAAACCACTGAGGTCGATACAATTGTGAGGAGAGACCCTGCTAGAGAAATTATTACAGAACAAGGACACTACTTTCATCAAATAAGGACACATCTTAGAGAAGCAGGGAAGAATGAAGAATAGGGAGAAACAAATGAAGCCCTTGCTCAAGGCTTTGATGAGTGTGTGATGTTGTCAAATGAGTTCATGAAAGATGATGACTTTATTATGTCAAATGAATTTTAAAGTTTTTTGACAAGGTTGAAACAAAATCAATTAAAACAAAATCTGATCATAGAGGAAGCAAATGAAGAAAAGAAAGAGGAGATCATCAAGGCACTGTAGGAATATGATCCTGACAGGGAGGAAATATTTGTGGAACAGGCAAGACAATTGATAAAGAGTACCGGTATGATTATGATGCCTGAATAGGATATCCGGTCTATTTTTATTATTGATCAGATTAGGAAGCAACAGGACCCAATGTTTAGAACTGAATTTGAAATTGGAGATGTAATAAGAGGATCATGATTTAATACTAAGTCAAAGACATTTGCTGCTTGGTCTTTGGCCCCTTCCACTCAAAAGCCCCACCTTCTAAATATCCAAGTAGAAAAGAAAGCTGATAGAATGATTTGGAACTTGCAGAACACAACTGACACAGAGATTGCCTCATTTTTGACTCAAGTTTCTTTCATGAATTTATCAAAAACAGAGGATTTGTCAAGAAGATACACAGAAACATATACCCAATTGATTGCATTGTCTAAAAAATATGAAGAGACACTAATGAAGAAGAGCACTCTAGAGGAAGAGTTAGTGGAGTTGAAAGAGAAAATTGCAAATGAGCCCCCTCCAATACAGATTACAGAACAAGTACAAGAAATACCAGCTGATGTGACAACAAAAATGGAGGAATACGCAGGGAAAATTGAAAAGCTTGAAAATGAACAAAATGTCAAGGCTATCTCTGTTGTGTCAGGAATTCTGAAACACAGGATTAGTGTATTGAAAGACAAATTGATGGTTGTGCATGATATGCACATCTCTTTGAAAGAGGCAAGCAAAACATCCTCTGAGGCTGTCACTTTTCTTGGACCTTTGTTCAATGTTTGGTTAGGAAGAAGCAGATTAATGGATAAGCTAGATAATGCAATGATGTATAGTGATGAGTTCCCTCCCAAGATCAGTGACACTAAAGACATGGTGGAGGTAATGAATGCAACTTATGCATTTTTCACAGGGAAGGATGTGCTTATAAATGAAAAATTGCAGACATTTGGGGAAGGTTATAATAAATTGGTGCCTTCAATTTATGGTAGTAATGGAGATTTGAAATCAGTTTCTAATTGGATTAGTGAATTTGATTTGATTCTGGAGCAAGAAGAAATAATCAAGCATGTAAATGAATAGGTTGATGCTAATTTCCTTAACGGTCTGCTTGATTCACTGTTCAAGGTTGAGGTTGACCATGCAAAGTTTATTGTTGAATCCAGGGTAGTTACAGATGCCAGATGGGTAGATTCAATTGCAAAGTTGGAAGAGGTAAAGGCATTCAGTTGGCCAACAGACAAAGAGGTGGACAGGTGGCAAGCCATGCTAAAGCCAAAGAAGAAATCTCAGGTTGAGGTTGCTACCCAAGATTCCTCATAATAATCCTAAGCTTGTTGAATCCTTAGGTTGAGGTTGCCACTTTTATTGATCAATGATGTTGAACTTGAAAACTCTTATATTAATATAGTTATAATGGCTCAACTGTTCAAGAATTTGATAAGTGCATAGTTGAATCGCATTGTGAATTTACTTTCTGATATCATTATGAATATAATATCAATATCATTTGCAGTTTGAGCAATGAGATCTTCACATAATTGTCTTTGTGTTGAATTTATGTTTTCATTGTGAATTGAATGGTCAAGGGTTTTTCAGTTTACATATGAATCTGGGTTGTGTAACTGTATGTAATGGCATTATTCATAATTTCATTCCTATTTATCTGCAAATGAATCTTATTGAAGTTTATTATCAGGTTGTCTTGAATTGTAAGTGACTCTATGCCCTAGAATAAGGCACTAGTCTGTTGTCTTGATGTTTTACTAATTATGTTGTATAATTGTATTCCTATCTAATAATCTATTGTGGTGTTTAATACTTTCATTCTTAATACTCTTATGTTTTAATATGCTATTGATGTTTATGTAATATATATGGAGGTGTTCTATGACTGTCTATAATCTGCCCACCAATTACAATGAGGTGAATCCTTAATTATTTAATATGATTCCAGACTAACATAAATTTTGCATTCCTGGGCATAATAGGATTAGGAAGCATTAAATGAAAAATTACATACACCATAACAATGCAACAAATGAAAAAAATTAAATCTCATGATTCTGATCATTTGAAAGAGATAGAATTATACACAAAATAAATTTATATATAGACAAAGCTTGACACTAAATGCTTTTCATTTGCTCTGTAAATGACTATACAGTATACAACTTGCTCCCTTCACCTAGAGTCTAGAATCACTATTGGAACCAGAAAAGGAACCCCAATGACTATACAACTTGCAAAACTGCTTGAGCCATGCTATTATCACCCTAATGCCTTCATTTTGGATGGAATGTGAGATGTTACATTCTGTCCAAGTCCAATAGATCATTTCCAAATTGAGGAAGCCTTCATGCCTAGGAATAGAGAAAATGGAAAGAGGAACTTGAGCCTTCATGCCCACAATCAGGGAAAGTGGAAACCGGAGCTTTAGGGTAAATACAATCTATTGGAGGGGGGGGGGGTTGCAGCTTCCATGTCACCACAAATATTTTTGGCTACCACTCCCCACCCAAACAAATCCTTCTTTCATTCCTCTACGGGCTCCTTCTTCAAACCCCTTGCCATCCTATGGCAGGGTAGAAGCAGAGGATGTGCCATGCTTGGCCCTTCTTGACAAAAAAGGCTTTCACACCCCCTCTAACAATAAACAAACTCACACAGGAGAAAACAAAAAAACACCCATCCGGTATCACAGAGCACACAACAAGTACAACTCCATGCACGATCTTGCTCAAACATCATCTTCCTTTCTGAGGAAAAAAACCACTCTCAAAAAATGAAAAAGGTTTATTTTCTCTTCTACCAATTAGGTCACCACTCCATTGTATTTATAACATTTTCACACTTCATTTGGTGATGCTCATTCTGCATTCACGTGAAAAATTATCATTTTGGTTCTTTTCAACATGACTGTAGACTCTAGATTCCTAGAAGTCATCATCATGCCTATCAAATCCACTGCATCCTGCTAAGATTCATCTATTGTGAATGATTTTGTTCTGATTTTATTCCTCCTTGATTGGACAAATTTTGCTTCAAAATCCCTGACAACAAGCAACCTGAGCTCTTATTTCTCAAAGAAATCCGTGATCTTCCATCTCTAACTTAGAAGCTATCAAATCCTTTTATGCCTCTGAAACCGTCATCCTCGCTTGTCTAATCAACCTCGACTCAAGAGAAACCTTCAAACTAGTCCCTCAAGAAAGCGTCAACGTCCAAGCCTTAAAAATTTTAGGTTGTGAGCTAGCGACCAGATAGTTTGTGGTTAAGTTTTATGGTTATCACTAGCTCGCAAGGTAAAATGTCTGAAGACGTGATCAAGCCGCGAGTTGGTGACAAGTTGGTTTGGGTTTACATCACGAGGTCTCTATCTTTTTGGGTGTTAGCGTTTTATGTTACTGAGCTGGAGATTGTTAGTGAAATTGCTTTGGCCGCAAGGTCTCGAGTTGGTCTGAGATAAACAGTTTTATGTTGGCGAGTACATGACAAGGGTTAAAGTTTTTAAGTTACCACTATCTCCAAGTCACTGTGGTAACAAGGACTTAACATTTGTGGTCGAGAATTGGCGAGTGCCAGTTCAGTTTCCCTCAATCGCTAGATCTCAAGGTTAAGAAGGCTTAGCATTTTCAGCTTGCGAGTTGGAGATAGAGAGAGTTGACGACTATGAGAGGTAGAGAGTTGACGACTGTGTGCCACGTGTTTTAATTACTTAAAGTTAATATCTTAAAATTGCCAAAATTTTATTTTTAAGGTTTGAAAATAGCTTGAAATCACCAATATTTTATTTTTATGGTTTGAAAATAGCATGAAATCACCAATATTTTATTTTTATGGTTTGAAAATAGGTTGAAATCACCAATGCAAATATTTTTCTGCTTTTAAAAACATTACCATTCGCCCATGCAATTATTTTTTGGGTTTTAAAAATAGTACAATTTGCTAGGATTTTTCACAAAATTTGAGCGATCACGGCTAATTCGCCAACGGAGATTATTATTTTTCTCCGTAAACCGCAAAAATTCACCAGTAAAATTAAAATTTTTCTCGGAATTATACAACTTTCGCTGGGTTTTTACACCTTGTCCAAGGGGAGGGTTTCTTAAAGTTTTCCCTGATGTTAACAAAGACATTGGTTATGATTTGAGAAAAGATTGTTTGTGCACCTTCAAGGATGTCATTGAAAAAGGCTTAGTGATAAAAAAGGTCCTAATTGAGCAAGGTATCATCAAAATATTCAAAGAAAACAAAGAGGACTTTAAAGGAAAAGACAAACCAAGATTTTGGAATAAAAACAAGAACACAGTCAATGATGGTGTTGTTGATGCCAATACAGTATGACCCAAAATCATTTTTTCTGGATCAAGCTCTACAAACAATCAAGTGAATACTCAAACAACTTCCAAATCATGAAGGAAGTACACCCCATTGGGAGAACCACTAGAGTCATTTTTCAAGAAGCTAGTGGCAAACAAAATAATAACAATTCTAGATTTGCCTCCATATGAGCCAAAGGTCAAACCAAATTGGTGGAATGATGATGAATATTGTGAATTTCATAAAAGAAAGGGACATAAAATAGGAAACTGTCATCGATTGAAGAACATCATACAAGATCTTATTAATAGAGGTGACATTGAGATCGAAGGACATTCATCCAATCAGGAACATGAGATGTTTAAAGAACCATTCCCAAAACATGATAAGGGAAAAGCCAAAGCCATAGATGACCAAACCAACTATACCAGAGCATCTTATAACTATGATTCAACTGTCAATCACATTTTGATGGATAATTGCATCTCTACCATTATCATCAAGGACACAACACCTGAGAATTCTACCCAAAGACCCAAGATTGTCCTAAAAGGCATTGGATCTTCTTCCAAACCTACCTCTGAATGTAATGTTACAACTCGTCGAGGTAAATTCACCTTGCAAGGTACCCCAGCTAAAAACACCACTTCCTCATCAACCAAACCTGAGTATGACCTTGTAGAACAGTTAGGGAAGACACCCACGCTTATCTCTATCCTTGAGCTCTTACGCATATCCCCTACACATAAAGCCATTCTTGACAAAACTTTGAGAGACACTTCCATCCCTACTGATCTAAACATAGACCAGATTCAAGCCATGGTGGGATACCTTTCCATTCCACACTCCCTTACACTCACATAAGCTGACGATGCCTCGGTGAGCCAACCACATAATGCACCTTTACACATTGAAGCCTTCCAACACAAACATCGAATAAAATGAGTCCTAATAGATGGAGGAGAAGGTCTAAACATTTGTACATTGAGCACTATTAAACAATTTGGATATTCAGACAAAGTTGTGAATGCTACAAACAAAATTACAGTCAAAGCATATGATGATGAAGAGCGTTCATCCAAAGGAACAGTCACCTTACCTCTCAAAGTTGGACCGGTTACAAAGGATGTGGTTTGTCAAGTTCTTAACCTGGATCTCACATACAATATATTGCTAGGTCATCCTTGGATTCATGAGATGAGGAAAGTCCCATCTACATACCGCCAATGCATTAAGTTTCCTCACAATGGAGTTGAAATAACAGTTAATGGCGATCCTAATCCATTTATATACTGCAATAACTTGAGACCAAAAATTGAGACGATCATTCCAAGTAATAGGGAAACTGTCCCTTCGTCTGCATACATTGATCCCGAATCATTAAAACCTTCAACATCAAAACAAGGTGAGCTTAAAGGGAAATATCAGGACAAAGGCATGGGTGAATACACTTTGAATCAAACCATGTGCTTACAACAAGTTACAAGTTCACCAAAAGAATATGGACAACCACATCCTACTAAATGGGTATCTATCATTACACTCAAGTGGGATCCTACTATCTTCCAAAAGTGGGGTGAAATGGAAGAAGAAGATTTATACAAAATGCTTTACAAAGACCCTGAAAATGGTACACAAGATCAAATCAGCATACCATGTGAAAAATATGGCAAAGGATTCAAAATCCTACAAAAGTTTGGGTATGATGGTAAAAGTCCTCTTGGCTTAAGAAAGGAAGGTATCATTCAACCTTTGCAACCAGAATTGACATTTCAAAAGGAGCACTCGAAAGGACTTGGTTTCATTGTCTTCTAGGGTAAATACTTAAAAGACAAAAAAAGCATTACAAATCAAAGCTACCAAAAATCAACAAGAGAACCACTATTCCACAGATTCCAATGAATGGGAATGGGGTTCGGACAAATCCTCCAGTGACTATGAACTCACCGAGACATTCAAAGAACCAGGTGAACCTACAGATGACAAAGAATTTTATAGAAAATTCAAAGCTGGTCAGGAAACAACCCTTGAGGATCCCACACAATCTTTGCCTCTAGGTTCTAGGTCAAAATCACAAAGAATGAGGACATTCGTCCTAGAATGCGCTACTAGTGATGACAATTTGGATTCATTCACAATCGAGATAGATGAGGAGAGTGCCAATGATGACCTCAATAATTACCTCGACATACCTAAATATAATTGTATCTTCACCCTTAGTCCCGTTGACTTTGAAAACATTGAAGGCCTTCCCCTTGTTTGCCACTGACTTATTGACTAGGACCATGAAGGACCTGTATAGTTTGACACATTCCAAAATGATGAAGCCTTTATTGACTATCTAGGCATACAAGATGATCTTCTGCTTGGGGACCATAGGGTAGGATACACTATAGAGCTCAACAACATGGCATATTTTGGTGAGGGTGTTGGGCCTTCCAGTCACAAAAATATAAAAATAAAAACAAATCAAGGGTCTTATGATGAAAACCATGTTGTGACACTGTCCAACCCCAAAAAAGTAAAAAGAAAGGATGTATCTAAGGGCGAAAACCTCTCCAAGGCAACCGAAGATGGAAGGCTCAACATTCTCCTCGCATCATATGAAGAAAAATCATCTATGTTAGTAGAGGAGACCATCAAAACAAGCATTGGTACAGAAGAAATTCCACATAACATATTCCTAGCACAGTCTCTGACAGAGGCAAAAAGACCAAAGCTCATAAGTTTCTTCACAGAGTGAAAAATCAATTTTGCATGGTCATATGCTGATATGCCTGGACTAGATCTAGATTTAGTAATGCATCATTTGATAGTCAAACCGGGGGTAAAACCAGTAAAATAAAAACTAAGAAAGATGCATCCACAAGTGGCATTATTAGTCAAAGCGGAGCTTGAAAAATTATTGGATGTTGGATTCATACACCCAATTGATTATCCTGAATGGATCTCCAACTTAGTACATGTCAGTAAACCAGATCGTAGCATCAGAATATGCACAGATTTTAGAGCCATCAACAAAGCTTTTCCTAAAGATGGTTTTCCATTGCCAAATATCAACCTAATCGTAGATCTCACAATAGGTCATGCGATGTTATCTTTGATGGATGGATTCTCTGGCTACAATCAAATAAAAATCACATCTGAGGATCAGCACAAAATATCATTTACTTGTCCCTAGGGAACTTTCTGCTAGAATGTCATGCCCTTCAGGCTAAAGAATGTAGGCACTACATATCAAAGAGCCATGACTACTATCTTTCATGATATCATGCACATTACTATGGAAGATTATGTTGATGACCTCTTGGGCAAATCAATAGATAGAGATACATATTTAGACACACTTTCAGTCATTTTTGATCGGTTGGAAAAATACAAAGTAAGATTAAACCCCAAGAAATGTGTCTTTGGAGTAACCTTCAGGAAGCTCTTGGGATTCATTGTCTCAAAAAGAGGAATTCAAGCCGATCCAACAAAATTCAAGGCCATCCTAGAGATGCAACCACCAAGAAATATCAGTCAACTTTGATCTTTACAAGGGAGACTCCAGTCCATATGAAGATTCATAGCACAACTTGCAGACAAATGTCATCCTTTTTAGCACTTGCTACACAAAAACATCAAATTCAAATGGGATGATAACTGCCAACAAGCTTTCCAGGTACTCAAAGATTATCTTCTGAATCCACTAGTCTTGATGCCACCAGTTTCAGAACAACCCCTATTACTATACATATCTGCTACTTCAATAGCACTAGGGGCACTCTTAGCACAACAAGATGTTGAGAGAAAAGAAAAGGTAGTCTACTACATCAGTCGTACTTTGGTGGGATATGAGATAAAGTACACACCAATTGAGTGTGCATGTCTCGCTATGGTCTTTGCTTCACAAAAATTACAACATTACATGCTAACTCATTAAACTAAGTTGGTCGCAAGGATCGATCCATTGAAATACCTTCTCAATAAAGCAACGCTTACTAGTCAACTAGCCAAATGGGTGATGCTCCTAAGTGAATTTGACATTGAATATGTAAACAGAAAATAAATAAAAGGACAAGCTATCGCAGATCAATTAGCAGATGCTCCTATGATAGATGATGCTCCTCTAACTTCAGAATTTCCAAATGAATCCATCTTGACAGTGTCACACGAAAAGCCTTGGCAGTTATACTTTAATAGCTCATACACACAACATGGTGCAGGAGATGGCATCCTCTTCATCACACCTCAAGGGGATTCCATACCAAAATCATATCAATTATCATTTCCCTACACTAATAATATAGAAGAATACGAGGCATTAAAAACTAGATTATGGATTGCAGTTCAGTGGAAGATCCAGGAACTTCATGTTTTTGGGCTCTCAACTTGTAATTCGTCAAGAAACTGATGACTACCAAAAAAAGGATGAAAAATTAATGCCTTACAAAAGAATGGTGGATGACTTGAAACAACATATCACGAAGTTAGACTTTGAGCAGATACCAAGAGAGAAAAATCGAGTCGCAGATGCCATGGCTACCATTGCTTCATTGATCAATCTACCACAAAATGAAACCCGCTATGAGTTCTTGGTGGATAAACTTTTGGTTCCCTCATATGAGATCACTCCTACTGAGATGATATGTGTCATTGGTCCTGATTCCCAGTTATATGGTTCCATTTTCACATACCTTCGTAATAATACCCTTCCTCCTGACTTATTCAACAATCAATGTCGCACTTTCATTCGCCAATCTTCTTGATATGTAATTTTAGCTGATATCCTATACCATCAAGGTCTAGATGGTACTCTTCTTAGATGTTTAGTAAGGGACAAAGCTTGAATTGCGTTACGTGAAGTTCATGAAGGGATATGTGGTCCACATTCTAGTGGTCCTACCTTAGCCAAGAAACTCATTAGGACTAGATATTACTGGCCCAATATGGAAAAAGACTCATATCAGTTTGTCAAGAAATGTAAGAAATGTCAACTTAATGGAGACCTCATTCATGTACCAACATAATAACTTCAACCAATTGCAACTCCTTGGCCCTTTTTCCAATGGGGACTCAATCTCATAGTTGAGGTTCACCCTCCTTCCTCCAATGGCTATAAATTCATCATCACTGCCACAAAGTATTTCACAAAATAGATTGAAGTCGTGCCTCTTACACAAGTCACTGGAAAACAGATTGCTACATTCATTCTCAACTACATCATTTGTCGATATGGTAGTCCTATTTCCATCATCACTGATAACGGGTGTCCCTTCAAAAATCAAGATGTTCATGAACTTTGTGATCGCTTCCATATTACCCATCGTTTCTCCACACCCTATTACCCCCAAGGTAATAGCCAAGCTGAGGCATCTAATAAAACCATTCTTAAAATCCTAAAGAAGACAGTCGATGATGTTGGCCGCAATTGGCATATCCAACTTAATCCCGCACTTTGGGCTTACCGTACAAGTGTCTGCATACCTATAAGAGCCACACCTTATTCACTTGTCTACGATGCTAAAGCTATCTTGCCTATTGAGGTCAAGTTACCCTCTTTATGAGTCTCTTTGCAAAACATTATCAGTGATGAAGACTATAGGGTCTCTCGCTTACAAGAACTTGAACTATTGGATGAACGAAGACAAATTGCTTTTAATCATCTCAAGGCTTATCAACAATGAATGAGTCACAGTTACAATCATAAAGTCAAGCCTCACACATTTGAGGTAGGTGACTTAGTCCTTAGATAAAATCCTAAAAATCAGCAAGACAGAGAGAAGAAGGGAAAGTTCAAACCAAATTGGCTTGGTCCTTACATCATTACAACAACCTATGGATCCGTTGCATATCAGCTCTCAACCACAGAGGGTGAACCTTTGGAGAATCCCAACAATAGCATGCACCTTCGCAGGTTTTACAAATAGCTCTTCAAAGTATCCTAACACAAAAAAAAAAAATTGAAAAAAATCAAAATTGAAAAAAATACAAAAAAATCATAAAACATAAAAAAAAAAAATCGTTACTTGGTGAAAACCTGGCAAACAGGCGCCTTGTGAAACAAAAAAATTGAAAAAAAAAAAAAGTAAAGAAAAACATTTCATCCAACGGTGAAAACCACTTCGGTGGCACCTTGGGCAAATATCATGGTGAAAATTGGGTCACAAGCATCATGCATAGACAATTTGCTCCTCCCTCCTTCAGGATTCCATTTCCTCCTTCACTTTGCACACATTCACAACCTTCCCATCCATAATAACTTACCCATTCCCATCATGGCTTGTTATTGATCTACCAAAGATTGGTTAGCCATTCATAATAATCCCTCCCTTTTAACCTCTTTCCATCCATAATAAAACAACTCCTATCTATGGCTAAGGAAAATCCTACGTCTGGTGATGGGTGTGGACCTAAGAGCATCACATGTCTCAAGGAGTATAGTTTCTTCCAATTTTCTTCAGTCTATCCACGCACAATCTATAATAAAGCAACATTTGCAGCGTCGGTCTGCAATAAAGATCCATTCTTCTCCGCAATAAAGTATGAGTTTCATGGATTTAGTCAGTTTCATATGAGATGCAATATCAACAATAGGCTTCAACAAATCAAATCTTTCAACAGACTTAGACAACATTATGGTTTAGTGCTATATGTCCTTTTGTGAAAGTAAACATTGTGACCATAATCAAATAGCCTTATACAAGTGACAAGAGACACTAAACTTGTGGACTACAGTGGATGTTGGTGTCAAGTCTTGGTTTTCTTTTGATTTTATCTTTTCCAAGATGTCTCTAACTAGAGATTCTATCTCTAGGACGTCTTTGACTAGAAAAGCGAGGATGAGGTATCGTCACCTATTTTTCTTTGCTATCTATGGATTATCTCTTAGTAATGCTTTGAATTGTCCAAGGATATGAGGATACTGTAGGTCTAGTATGAACTGGGGCATTCCTTGTTTGCAAATGTCTCATCTCCATGCAAATGGGTACAATGACTTTCTGGGTCAAACATATGCCTATATTGTCATAACCTATTTTGCCATAATAAAGCTCAATAATGATAATGCGCAAGAAGCTCTTTCACTTCCATATCTTCTATCTTTCATCCCCCTTTCTTGATTGACCTCCATCGTCCTTCCCAAGTCCTTGTAGCCTACTATCACATGACTGAGTATAATGACATGCCAAAAAAATATCTGCATTTCATGTAGTTTGCACCTGCATTAACACATATAAGCATTTCATACATACATATTGAAATCACAATCACATAACATCTTGCACACAACACATGTTAGCACATTTTACATTCTCATCATGTAAATAGTTCTTTGCATTATCATATTCATTTGCATTTTATACATCCACAATTGCACATTGGCATAACATATTAAAAACATAAAAGAACAAAAATATGGCATTTCATCATGTACATATTTGCATCCATATCATAAGCATCACATAGAAACATAAGCATCACATAGGTGCACATGCATATAGTTGTCGCAAGGATGAATCACACACACACACACACACACACACACACACATATATATTTAATCATAAGTGTCATGATACAATGATATCAAAAATCACATGGCTACAATCACCCAAAGGTGTCATCATACAAAATGGTACAAAAATGATACATAGGGAGCCCTCTAAGGCTATGATGAACTCCCTCCCTCAGAGCGGGCTGGCTTCGATGGAGTCTGACCCCTAGAAGTACCCAACCCAGGATATTCTCTCATGTCCCCTCTATCTAGTGATGGTGGAGGACCCATGACCCCACCACTAGACACATATCTCCTATCTCTCCCTCTAGTGGTCGTCGCAGTCTATGATGGTCTACGGAAGCTCCTAGCCCGCTGCTCTCGTGGCACTGCTCTATAGTATAGGTCTCTCCAATAGCCTATCTCATCCCTAGCCCGTAGAACATAGGCGTATCCAGCTCCTATGTCCCCTGCTGCCTACCTCCCTACCCTTAATGTTGTCTCAACCTCTGTATAGCGCTGGATAGCTTGATCCCTCTCCCACTCACTATCCCTTAGCTGTCTCCTGAGCCTCATCATCTCTCACTCTAGATCCTGGATCTCATCTGCCTGTCCCTAGCAGATCTCCCTCAAAGCTAGTCACTCATCCTCCTCCTCTCCCCCCTCACCCTGTCCCTGTACTTGTGGCTGCTCCTGTGGCTTCCCCTATCCCTGTCCATGTCCTTGTCCCTGTGTAAGAACCTATGCTACTAGCACCTGTAAAGGAAATCCACCTCTGCCCCTCATTATGTGAGCCTTCTCTCCACCCTCTCTCCTTGGAGACACTCTCCTCTCTCCTACTACACCCCGCCTCCTCCATTGGCCTCTACCTCTTCCATCTCCATCATCATCTCCATCACCTCCACCATCTTCATCTATCGGCTCCCCTGGATCCGTCAGCCATGGAAATGGATTCTCTACCCAATATGCAGTATACTCTACATCCATCCCTGCATCCTCTATGTTTGGCCACATATCCCAAGGCAAGGGAATCATCTCTACCAACTGTGTCACTGCCTGATCATAAGACAATAATGGCTCGAAGTAACCTAATCTCTCACTGTCCATGCATACATCCTAGAACCTCGTGGCATCTGTCGTATCCTACCAAACTGCCTACCCACCCTATCCACCAACTGCCTCTCAAGCACATATGGCATCCACCCAATCAGATATCTACTCCTAAACATATATGGCAGCTCCACTACGTCATCCTCCCACTCCTCACACTCTCAGTATGACCTCCATACTACACTATTGAGCTCATCAATGACCCTACGCTAGTACTCTAATCTCCCAATCCATGGCTGAGATGTAATCATATCATACAAATGCACAAAAATGCACCCATGGCCCCTACCTCTGAAATGAATTGATTGTGTCACCAGCAGATGTTCATATGCCCACACCTGCAACAATGTAACTCCACAGCCCAATCCTGTCGATCCATGGTATACAAATTGGCGTAACTCATAGTACAAGTGTGCCAATAGACATGGTCCCCATGTAAACCCGGTGTGCTCTATCACCAATGTCTCCAGTGTACTCCCCCATCCCACAGCCAATCCTTGTGTCACCCTATCCGGACAGAGGAACCCACTGATCACTCCTGGCAACACTATTGGTAGTGCTAATCCTATCCATGTAATGGTATCCCAAGCCACATGTCTTGCCCTCATCTCCAATCCCAAATCCTAGAACACTCATCTCAGTGCATCCTTGTCTCCATCTCGATCATAAGGAACTAACTCCCCATCGATCAATATCCACAGTATCCTGTATACATCCTCCAAGGTGACTGTGATCTCACCCATAATCAAATGAAAAGTACATGTCTCTGAGTGCCATCTCCTAGCTAAAGTAGTCAATAATCCCATGTTCGCCCGAAACTTAGGCATATAAAAATTATTTTGCAGGCCCATAGCCTGAACTGCAACTCTCTCCTCGACTGTCAGCTCTGCTCATAAACTCTGAGTCAACGGGAATCTCTCTCATGACTCCAGCATAGGAAGGTTCTCCTACAGTCAAGAAAATCAACTGTGTCAATCCTAGTGGCATTCCCTGTTCATCACAAAATGTTGCTTTTTGTCCTAGTGCTTATATCTATCATATGGAACTCTATCCTAGTGGTACTCCATGTTCATCACAAAGTACTACTTTCTATCCTAGTGGCACTCCCTGTTCATCAGAAAGTGCTACTCTTTTTAGTACTCCTTGTTCATCACAAAGTGTCGCTTTTATCCTATCTTTAGGGAACCTACTTGAGTGTATCCTCTTGAGTAGCTTATCCAATTGACAATGTATGTTCTATCACAGAATTGTCAATTTCAGCCTAATCCAATTGGCAACGTATGTTCTATCACAAAATTGCTAATTTCTATGGTACTCCCTATTCATCACAAAGTGCCTTGCTTTATCCTATCCTAGAGCCTCTACTTGAGTGTATCCTCTTGAGTAGTTTCCTGATTGGCAACGTATGTTCTATCACAAAATTGTCAATCCTAGCCCCATTTTCTATCCTAGTCTTTCCTAGAGAACCTGCTCAAGTGTATCCTCTCAGCAGCTTGTCCAATCAACAACGTATGTTCATCACAAAACTATTGATTTGGCCTAGAAGACATAAATGCACTTACATACTGCATAAATGCACCTGCTCTGCACAAACGCACCTGAATCACACAGACGCACCCCTTCTCTGCACAACTGTGCATGTCCTGCACAAATGTGCCTGCAATACACAGACGCACTCACATTGAACATAGATGTTGCTGAATTCATAGATGTGTCTGGCACAAACACAGATGCACCTAGCCCACCCAGATGCGCCTGGCACCAACATAGACATGCCTTAGCATTTTTTCCCCCCCACTTGACATACCTAAAATGCATTTATTGCGCTACCTAACATGCATTTATGACAATATTTAATGTGACAAAGCACAAGGAGGTTTTATGGTACTTACCGGCTCTGTTGCATCTACTGGCCTCTGAAATCAGCGAACGCGATCAAATCTGTGAACCAATGCCATCGCTGCTGACTGTTGTTGCTCTATGCTCTCTCTACACTTTGATCTCTTGGATGTGTGGATGACAATGAGGATGTTTTCTCCCCGTGGTCTATCTTATAGCTACCCTATCCCTAGCCCTAGCCCTCATCTCTCATGTTAGTCTTCGTTATCTCGTGACTCTGTCACTCTATCCTATCTGGTCAATCCATTCTACCCTTTCTTTCTTATCGAGAGATTGTTTGCGATCTTTCCAGAAATTTTCATCCAATCTCTCGAGGGGGCATATCATTCCCATCTTGGGGCAACTTTGTATAAGTTCATATTATCTTCTTTGAAACAACGTGACAAGCTGCATTGTCTCAAAGAGGGGAAAAATGTAGACACCTAAAATTTTCATGTCTAATTAAATAAATATCTTCATTTATTTAATTATTTTAGCCTAATTATTCTATTAATTAAATAAATCTATTTATTTAATTAATTCATTTATCCTCTTCTAGCCTTATTTCTCATTTAAATAAATACATTTATTTATTTAAATTATCCTTTTCTAAATTAAATAAATACTTTTATTTATTTAATTGATCCCACTTCTTCTATTAATTAAATGAATCTTTATTTATTTAATTAATTCATTAACCTTGTCTACCTATGACACATGTCATTCATCTCTTAAATCCTACACTACCTACCCTATTATTATTTTCTTATTTCTCTACCTACCCTCTAATTCTAGCCAACCATTTATCTTTTATACCTCTCAATCTTATCCCTCCATTTCTTACAGTGTCTTCTATATAAGAGGATACTTCTCTCATTATCAACCCTATTCAATTCTAATCATTCAAATCATTCTATTCAACCCATGACGACTCTAGCATTTGAACTTTCATATGCGATCAAGCCTACTTGCAACCACATTTCCGTTCTTTGTTGAGCTCTTGTGCACACATAAAATCTGAGAGAAAATATATCAAGCAAGATCAATGGAGATTCAAACCCTATTGGACATGTGATGATATAATCTTTGTGATTTCATTTGATTTGCATTGTCTTAGGTAATCTTCATTTGTTATGGTGGATCTTTGTTGTTGTTAGGCTAGGGTTTTGTGGTTGAATTCATTTAGTCTTTCAATATTGTTGTTTCCACTTTCACCACACACACACACACACACACACACACACACACATATATGCACATATGTATATACATATATATATATATATATATGCATATATATATATGTATATGTATATATATATGTGTATATGTATATGTATATGTATATATATGTATATGTATAAATATGTGTATATATACATATATATATGTATGTATGTATGCATATATGTATGTATGTATGTATGCATATATATATATATATATATATATATATATATATATATATATATATATATATATACGTATATATATATGTGTATATATATATATATAAATATGTACATTATATATATACACATATATACACATATATACAAATATATATATATATACATATATACATCTATATATATATATACATAAATATATATACATATATATGTATGTATATATATACATATATATACATATATAGATATATGTATATAAATATATATGTATATATGTATATATATACATATATATATATATGTACATATACATATGTATGTAGATATACACACACACACATACATACATATGTATTCATATCTCTATGCCTATCTGCGTGCTTTTCCATATATAGGCTCATATCAAATGAATTGACATACATACCTTTCCCTTCTATATGTTGTCTAACATGATTTTCCTTTGCAACATCTCTCAAACATCCTTGTAGGCTGCCTTAGGTGATTTTGATCACAGGAAAGCCAAAAAGAAAGAAAGAAATCACCAATATTACACTCAACATATAGAACAAATCTCCAAAAAGCGGTGTGCACAACACTTTGAAGCAATCATCGGCGAGGAGAGACCTCAAAGAGATCATTTCAAACCGGTAAGCAAGTGTTAACACAACGGAAACACACAGATATGATGGAGACAAATGCAGAATAGATTGTTTTATTGCATGAAAGTCAAATATATCCAACCGGCAACAATCAGGTTACAACATACCAGCACACAGGCCTGGTAGAATAGGTCTCATAAGGACCTTGAATCAAAAGATCTATCTTCTAAGCACTATCTATCTGATACTCCTTTTCTCTGAATTGATTGGTTACATTGCAAAGCATGACTACAAATATATATATATATATATATATATATATATATATATATATATATATTGATCCAAAGGATCAGATAGGTCCAAAAGGATCAAAACCCTAATGTGCAGAAATGAATGAGGTCCGTCTCTGGAAAATCCCAAAGGATGAAACATTGAAGATCGGCCATACATCAAGAAACATCAAGATCAATGTCCAAGGCTCCACAAGCATCAGAATGGGTTTTGGTAGATCACTAGAACAGGTCTTAGGCAACTGGAAACAACAGAACAATATGATAACAAGAAACTGTCAAGGAAAAATGGTAGCGATATTGACAGAGAGGATCCTAAATTACTTGAGTCAGCTTGACTCACTCCAAGGCCTTTTTCCTAGCCCTAACTTGGGAATTCTCTTCTCTATTCCCCTAGTCTACTTTTCTCTTTTGAATTCACTTTCATAAATCCACCAACTCACTATTCCATTGAATCTAACCAAACGGCTTGCAGGGTTTGCTCTACATTAGCTATACCTTCGACTTCTCCTAAGTCATTTTCCTCTCAGGCTTGGATATTTTCTCCTATTGATCCCATCTTCCTCTGGTCTAAGGCTAGTAGCCTAAACTCCAGTTTACCCCACAAGTGTTTCCTCTTAGGTCACTGATACCTAGCCAGGCTATCATCAAGCTCGCCTAGGGCCAGTATATTGAAATGGCCAATGCCATTCCCTAGTCTGCTATATATAGAGCTCTACTGTACATGGTTGGCTCCTCTTGACAACCTCCAATGGTCATGTGGATCTCATGATGGAGTGTCAAGATAGAGCCATGTTTATAACTGCTTATCACCAACAGGGAAAAAGAAACAGAAAGACAACTTTATCTATAGAGCCGAGCTTGGCAAGACTTCAAAGTTGGAACTCACAAAACACAACAAAGTAACATCTACTCTATCCACATAGGCATTTAAAGATTTAAGCCATTATTTACAGTTTACAAACAAAAATTGAACTTTGAGAAAAGAAAACTAGAAAACCATCTTCCAATTGCTATTCAAAACATGTTCTTGTTCTTCGTGGAATCAAGAACCATCCACCATTCTTCTAACCCATTTACAAAATGCCCATGGGTCTTTTACAGCCTCCTTGACATGTCATGAATCATCCCTAATAGACGAGATTGAACTCAACACAACCGTTTTCCAACTGTAATTGTCTTTCCTTTCATCATCGAGTCATCAGGTTAGCATCGAAACACTCCCTGCGATGTATGATGATAGTTAACAAATTGTCCACTTCCTCATTAGGTTATCGACATAACATCAAGCATCTCTTGCCGATGTCCAATGGTGCACTCCAAATAGAATGCTTCCTTATTGGGTTATCGGTGTAGCTCCTAACATGTTATGTCAATAGCCGATGATGCGCTCCAAACATTATGCCTTCCCATTAGGTTATCGGGTGACATGAAAACTAGTCTTGTTGATACCTGATGGCTCCACTCCGAACTCACTCCACTCGCTCCAATCCACTAACGACCTCATCAGGTTATTAGGGTGGGTGGAAAACACTTTCGCTAATATCTGATCAACCCATTTTGGCCTTATGCATACTCATTAGGGCATCAGGATAGGGTAAAACCGGTGGTTCCAATAGCCGATGGTAGCACTCCATATGCTGGCGGTTTTATCAAGACACGTCTTGCCGAAACACAAACTTTCACAAAGAAGTAAAAATAATGCACTACAAGCTCCAAACAGACAACCCAATGGACTAGAACCAGTCCTTATGCCAAAATTGCCAAAATTAAAAAGGGTATTTTCTCACCCTTAGGTGCTCCTGCACCATACTCCCTAGTCCCCACACAAAAAATCAAGTCCCCCCTAGGGGCAGCAAGGCGACATCAATGCCTAGTTTTTTGAAATCGGATTCTGCAACCCAAGTGGCTTCGACTTCAGGTAATTTGGGCCACTTGATTAAGTGTTCCATGTACACGCCATGCCTCATTTGCTTCTTCACCCCTGGAATCTAAAATCTGTTTCACCTGTGGTTTAGAAATGGGTGGTATTGGAATATCACTGAGAGTAGTCTCCCCTTTTGGATTTGGTCCATCTGTCACTACTACGGGACCTTTAAACTGAATCAAGTCTTGGACATTAAACATTAGGGACAATGCCAAATTTTTGGGTAAGTCCACCTTATAGGCATTTGAGCCATACCTAGTCAAAATTTTGCAAGAACTTGTTCTCCTCATCTGAAGCTTACTAGGGAATCCCTTCTGCAATCCTGCCTTGTTCAAATGTACCATAACCATATCTCCAACTGTAAATTAAATGTCCTTTCTCCCCTCATCTGCTTTAGCCTTAATCCTCTGCATAGCGTCGATCAATGTTTTTTGCACTTGTTCATGCACCTCTTTTATAGACTAAGTAAAATCCTCTGCATGTCCACTTCTTCCTTCTAGGCTCCCTAAGTCTCTAAGTTCACAAACACCTCATGGGTGGAGTCCATAAAAAAATCTCAAAAGGACTCTTACCTGTAGTTCTATTGACACTGTCATTATAGGCAAATTCTCCCTATGGTAGCACTTGATCCCACATCTATCCATAATCTTTTGTCAGACACCTCAAAAGATTACCCAATACTCGGTTAATGACCTCAGTTTGATCATCTGTCTGCGGATGATAAGCAGAACCAAAAGAAAGGTTAGTTCCCAGTCTTGTCCACATAGTTTTCCAAAAGTGTCCCATGAACTTCACATCCCTGTCTGAAACTATACTAAGAGGCAACCCATGAATTCTTACCACCTCTTTGAAAAATAAATGTGCAATGTAACTAGAATCATGCGTAGTCTTGCATGGAACAAAATGACTCATTTTACTAAACCTGTCAACAATGACAAAAATACTATCCAGGTTAGTCTTGGTTTTTGGCAAACCCACAATAAAATCCATGTTGATGCACTCCCACAGTGTTTTGGGAATTGGTAAATGTTGGTATAGTCCAGCATTTGAACTAGTACCCTTGGCTCTCTAGCACACAATACATTGTTGAACATACTTCCTAATATCTTTATGCATTTTCAGCTAATAATAAAATCTTTTCACCAACTCAAGTATTTTAGTCAAACCAAAATGTCCACTAAGACTTCCATTATGTTTTTCCTGTATGATATTTTCCCTCATAGATCCCCTTGGCACACATAACTGACATCCCTTAAACAAAAGACCACTCTACAATGTGTAATATACATACTAGCTATTGAAATCATTATCAAACTCACTGCATACCTTGTATACCTCAGAGAAGTCTTCATCTTCCCTATAAAGATCCTTGAAACTCTCCACACCTATGCTTTGCAAAGTCACTTCTTGGACAGTGAGAAGTCTTCTACTTAAGGCATCTGCCACCTTGTTTAGCTGTCCCTTTTTGTGCTTGATAGTAAAAGTGTATGCCTATAGGTATTCTATCCATTTGATGTGTCTATTGCTCAACTTTTCTTGAGAATTGATAAAACTCAGGGCTTGGTTACCTGTAAACACTACAAATTCTTTTGGCAAAAGATAATGCCTCCACTTCCCAAGAGCTTGCATTAAGGCATAAAATTATAAGTCATAGGATGAGTATATCTTCTTGGCGTCATTCAATTTATCACTATAGAATGCTATTGGTCTTCCCTCTTGGTTCAAAACAGCTCCTACTGCTATATGACTAGCATCACATTCTAGGGTAAACAACTTATCAAAACTTGGTAAAACTAGGATGGGTTGGGTAGCTATCCTCTTTTTGAGCAACTCAAACCCTTGGTCATCTTCTTTAGTCCACCTAAACTTAGTTTTCAACCCACCCTTGATTGTATCAAGAATAGGAGCACAAATTTCACTAAAACCTCGAATGAACTTTCTATAAACTTGGGCAAGTCCATGGAAACTTCTTACCTCAGTAGCAGTTTTTGGTGTAGGCCAACTCTGTATTGCTTTCACCTTGCTAGGATCCATTTCCAAAGTGCCTTGGGATACTATAAAACCCAAATAAATGAGTTCTTGTTTCATGAATTCACATTTTTCAAGTTTGATTACCAACTATTCCTCATGTAGTTTCCTTAATACAATCTGCAAGTGTTCAAGATGCTCTTTTGTTGTTTTACTGAATATGAGGATATCATCAAGATATACTACTACAAATATACCTATGTATTCCTTGAACACCTCATTAATCAACCTCATGAAGGTACTAGGAGCATTAGTAATCCCAAATGACATAGCTAACCATCATATAACCCCTATGTAGTCTTAAAAGTTGTTTTCCATTCATCCCCTTCTTTAATCTAGATCTGGTGATATCCACTCTTTAAATCCAGCTTAGTAAAATACTTTTATTCTCTAAGACAATCCATTAATCCTCAATTCTAGGGATAGGAAATCTATATCTTATAGTGATTCTATTTATTGCCCGAGAATCAGTACATAGTCTCTATTTACCTCCTTTCTTGGTTGCTAACACCACTGGCACAACACATGGGCTTATACTTTTTCTTATTAGACCTTGGTCAAGGAGCTCTTGTACTTGTCTTGCCACTTCTTTGTTTTTTTCAAGAGTCATCTTATATGAAGCCTTATTAGGGAGTGATGCTCCAAGTATAAAGTCTATCTGGTGACTTACTATTCTGGGAGGAGGTATTCTTGCAGGTGTTCCATCACACACAATATCCTTAAACTGTTTTAACAACTGTTGAACCTCTGTAGGTAAAACTTCTTGTTTAGTCTTCTCTGCTTGACTAGGTTTCACTAAGAGAGCATAATGTTCACCATCTCCTTTCTTGAGATCTCCCAAAAATTCTTTCCTCCAGCCAACAACACATTAGGACCACTAGTCTTGGTTCCTTCATCCTCTACCGAAGATTGAATCTTGTATGTCACCCATTCCTTTGTGAATGCATAAGGGTTCTTTTCTCCATCATGGATATCATTTTTTTCAAATTGCCATGGTCTTCCTAGCAACAAATGACAGGCATCCATGGGTAGAACATCACATAAAATTTTGTCAGAATATTTCCCAATTGCAAATTCAACCCATAATTATTCATTTACTAAGACATGTTGTCTTTTATTCAACCATGTGACCTTGTAAGGATGACTATGTGGCATCCTACTCAACCCAAGTTTACTTATTGCTTCTTCAGAGATGATATTGTTAGTTGATCCTGAGTCAATTATCACTTTACTGACCTTACCAAGTATCTTGCACTTTACTCTGAAAAGAGACCTCGTCTGTTTAGGCTCTTCCTTAACCAGTTCCCTGATTAGTACCCTTCTAACCACCGGATTCTCACCATTCTCTGAGTCAAGATTTACTTTAGGAGACTTCACACTATGAGGATCCTCTTGTACATAATTGATTCTTTTCTCTAAATGTGATGAGGTTGCCTTCTCCGGAAACCTATAGGCAGGATGACCAAAATTACTGCAATGGTAACACTTCATGTTTGCAAAGTATGAACCTCCGCCAAAACTTCCAGATCTACCTCTGTTATTGTTGTTATGACCTCTTCCTATACTATATTTTCCTCTTCCACTAGATTCATTAGACTACTCAGTCAATTTTGACTCTCCTTGTGATCTTATAATACTTCCTCTACCACTATAGTTTCCTCTATAACCTTTTGAATCTCGGCCTCTACCTCTACCTCTACTAGTGCCTTCATGTTTCTTCTTATTATTTTCTTCTACTTTCAGGGCCAACTGATAACATTTGTGAATGATAGTTGGACTCAACAAACTTATTTCCTCTTGTATGTTCCATCTCAGACCGTTAAGATATCTTGCCACTCTGATGCTTTCATCCTCCATCACTTTTGACCGTAGACACAACTTCTGGAACTCTTCAGTGTAGGTACTTACATCTAACTCCTTATGCCTTAGGTTTTGTCTTTTCCTATGCAACTGCATGTTATAATCCTCAAGAAGGTAAGTCTCTCTAATTTTGTTTACCATACCTTTCCAAGTAGAGATGGGGATCTTACCTTCTCTCTCTCTCTCTCTCTCTCTCTCTCTCTCTCTCTCTCTCTCTCTCTCTCTCTCTCTCTCTCTCTCTCTCTCTCTCTCTCTCTCTCTCTCTCTCTCTCTCATTTTGTATAAACTTCCACCAAGTAACGGCAACACCTCTCATTCTTGACTTAGCCACTTTAACCTTTTGGACCTTAGTCACACCTTCACACTCAAATTTTTTTTTAATTCCCTCTATCCATTCCATTACCAACTCTACTTGCATCTTGCCACTAAACAATGGTACCCCTTCCAAAGATTTTCCACTCATTGCCTTCAAAGCCTTCAAGAATGGTTCTTGATCAACAACAGGGTCTGGTGCAGGGACTTCATCCTCTATTGCCACCATTTTACCCTTCTCATCTATCTTCCCACTCACTTTTATTGTCTTGACTTCCATCACATCTACTTTTCACTCCAACTGCTCCAACCTTTCCTTGAGCAATCGGTTTTCATCTTCTTGGTCTTTGACCTTCTTAGCCAATTCTGCATTGGTCACCATATTTACTCCTTCTTCTGACACTAGATCAGTCTTGCACTCTTTACCCCAGGTCTTTAACTTGCTTTGATAACAATTTGATAGGGAGGATCCTAAATTAATTGAGCCAGCTTGACTCACTCTAAGGCCTTTTCCCTAGCCCTAACCTGGGAATGCTCTTCTCTATTCACCTAGTCTCCTCTAGGTCCTCACTAGCAAGGTTTGTTACTCTGCTCTTGTGAATTCACTTTTGTAAATCCACCAACTCACTATTCCACTGAATCTAACCAAAAACCTTTCAGGGTTTGCTCTACCATTAGCTATACCTTTGACTTCTCCTAGGTCGTTTTCCTGTCAAGCTTGGATATTTTCTCCTATTGATCCCATCTTCCTCTGGTCTAAGGCTAGTAGCCTAAACTCTAGTTTACCCTGCAAGTGTTTCCTCTTAGGTCACTGATGCCTAGCCGAGCTATCATCAAGATTGCCTAGGGCCAGTATATTGAAATGGCCAATGCCATTCCCTGGTCTGCTACATATAGAACTCTATTGTATATGGCTGGCTCCTCTTGACAACCTCTAATGGTCGTGTGGATCTCATGATGGACTGTCAACACAGAGCCATGTTTATAACTACTTGTCACCAATAGGAAACAAGAAACAGAAAGACAACTTTATCTACAAAGTCAAGCTTGGAACGACTTCAAAATTGGAACTCACAAAACACAACAAAGTAACATCTACTCTATCCAAACTGGCATTTAAAGATTTAAGCCATTATTTAACTCTAAGAAAAGAAAACCAGGAAATGGTCTTCCAATTGCTATTCAAAATATGTTCTTGTTCTTCGTGGAATCAAAAACCATCCAACCTTCTTCTAACCCCTTTACAAAATGCCCATTGGGTCTTTTATAGCCTCCTTGACATGTCATGAATCATCCCTAACAGACGAGATTGAACTCGACACGATCAGTTTCCGACTATAACTATCTTTCCTTTCGTCATTGCATCCTTGAGTTAGCATCAAAACACTCCCTCTAATGTTCGATGACAGTTTCCAAATTGCGCACTTCCTCATTGGGTTATCGGCGTAGCATCAAACATCTCTTGTGGATGGCCGATGGTGTGCTCCCAGCATAATGCTTCCTTATCAGGTTATTGGTGTAGCTCCTAACATGTTATGTCGATAGCCGATGATGCACTCCAAACATTATGCCTTCCCATTGGCTTATCGGGTGACACGGAAACTAGTCTTGCCAATACTCGATGGCTCCACTCCGAACTTACTCCACTCGCTCCAATCTGCTAGTGACCTCATTAGGTTATCAGGGTAGGTGGAAAACACTTTTGCCGATATCTAATCAACCCATTTCGGCCTTATGCATACTCATCGGGGCATCGGGATAGGGCAAAACTGGTGGGTCCAATAGCCGATGGTAGTACTCCATACGCTGGCAATTTCATCGGGACACGTCTTACCGAAACACAAACTTTCACAAAGAAGTAAAAAAAAAGCACTACAAGCTCCAAATAGACAACCCAATGGACTGGAACCAGCCCTTATGCCAAAATTGCCAAAATTGAAAAGGGTATTTGCTCACCCTTAGGTGCTCCTACACCAAATATCTTCCCAGAAAGTGATCTAAATGAGATGCGGTTAGAAAGCAAGCAGGGTGATTAAGTCTTCAAGAAGAATCCAACTACACAGGAAGTCAGTGTGCCAAAACCTGGACACACAAAAAGGAAAAATGCAAATAGAAAAGAAAATGTTTTTGGTTGATGCAAGATTGCTATGAACTGAGGATGCTCCTGCATCAGACATCCAGGGTTAATAGAAAGTGAGCCTCTCACTTTGCTTGGGTCAAAGGAAAACCAAGGCGGTCTACCTCTTCCCGAGAAATCCAAGATGAGTCTTCCACTGGTCTATTCTTCCACTTCACAAGGTATTCTTTGTACTGACTACTTCGAGTACTATGCTCGATCCTACTGTCCAAAATCTCTTCAATCTGATCTGGTTCCTTCCGGGGAAATTGTTTCTCCAAGTCTACAATACTACCCTCACTAAATTTTGGTTCATGGTACTCTTGAAGATCTGTAATATTGAATATAGGTGAAATACTTAGACTATCTGGTAGCTCCACTTCATATGCATTTCCAAAACTAAACTTTCTCAAGATCTTACAAGGTCCAAACTTCTTCATGTGCAACTTATTATAAGTTCCAACTGGGAATCTCTCTTTTCTCAAATAGACCATTACTTCATTTCCAACATTAAATTCCTTATGTATCATCTTCTCATCTGCCTTCTCCTTGTATTTTCTATTCATATCTTCCAAATGTTGTTTAACCTTAATGTGCAATGTTGCCATGTGCTCTGCAAATTCTTCCACTTCTGAACTCTTTCGGTCTTCATTGCTAGTGTCTCTCAATTTTGTTATTCCTTTAGGATGCACTCTGGTAACAATCTCAAATGGTGTTTTTTCAGTAATTCTATTCACTGAATTGTTATAGGCAAACTTTGCTTGAGCAAGGATCAAATCCCAACTTCTGGTTTTATCTCCTACTAAACATCTCAACAAGTTTTCCAAACTCCGGTTAACTACTTATGTCTATCCATCAGTCTGTCGATGAAAAGTAGAACCAAACTTCAAATCCATCTTCATCTTCTTCCAAAGTGTTCTCCAAAAATAGCCAACAAACTTAGTGTCTCTATCTAAAACTATGTTCTTAGATAATCCATGCAATCTTACCACTGCCTTGAAAAATAGGTCTTCTATATGCAATGGATCTGATATCTTCTTACAAGGTATGAAATGAGTCATCTTTGAAAATCTATCCACTACCACAAATATAGAATCATTCCCCCTCGGTTTCTTAGGTAAGCCAAGTACAAAATACATACTTATATCCTCCCAAGGTCTTACCGGTACTGTCAAAGGTTTATACAATCTTGCATTCTGACTACTACCTTTTGCATCTTGACAAACTCTACAACTCTATACATATCTCTTAACATCTTTATGAATCTAGGGCCAAAAGTATTTGCTCACTTACCAATGCAACTATTTTATCAATGCCAAAGTGTCCAGCTAAACCTCCACTATGATTCTCTTTTATTAGGTTCTCTCTAATGGAACTTTTAGGTATGCACAACTAAACTCCCTTAAATAACATCCCATCCTGAATGAAGTAATCCAATCATTTGCTCCTATCAACCATAATCGGTTCTCTACAGGCTTTCCAAGGTTCTCCAAAATTTGGGTCTTCATCATACAAGGTCTTCAAATATTTAAAACCTAATACTGTCACTCTCATCTCTGTCAGTAAATTCCTTCTCCTACTCAATGCATCAACAACTTTGTTAGATTTCCCACTTCTATGTTTCAACACAAAGGTGTAACTCTACAAGAACTCTACCCACCTCATATGTCTCTAATTCAACCTACTCTAACTGCTCAAATATAAGCTTGATGATCTGTATACAACACAAACTCCTTAGGCAGCAAATAATGTTTCCATTTCTTTGAGGCTTGAATTATGGCATAAAATTCCTGATCATATACTAAATATCTCTTTTGGGCATCATTCAATTTATCACTGAAATATGCTATTGCTCTCCCTTCTTGACTCAAAACTACTCCTATTGTTGTTCCACTTGCATCACAATCCACTTGAAATACCTTATTGAAATCCGATAAAGCCAACACAGACTGATCAGTCACTTTCTGCTTCAATAATTCAAAACTTTTGTTTCCTCCGGTGGTCCACTTGAATTCCTTCCTATCTCCCCTAATGGTCTCAATCATAGGATTACAAACTGAACTAAAATTTCTGATAAACTTCTGGTAAAAACTAGCCAATCCATGAAATGATCTTACATCTCCAATGCTTTTTTGGTGTAGGCCACTCGACGATGGCTTTCACTTTCTTAGGGTCCATCTTCAAACCATCCTCAAATATCACAAAGCCCAAATAGACTAACTCATCCTTCATTAAAGTGCACTTCTTGATATTGATCAGTAACTTTTCTTCTCTCAACCTCTGTAAAACTTGTCTTAACTGCGACAGATGTTCATCTTTCGTTTTACTGAAAATCAAAATGTCATCCAAGTATACAATAACAAACTTACCCAATAATTTCTTCAAAACCTCATTCATCAGCCTCATGAAAGTAATAGGTGCATTAATCAATCCAAAAGGCATCACCAACCATTCATATAATCCTTCATTAGTCTTAAATGCAGTCTTCCATTCATCACCTTCTTTGACCCTGATCTGATGATATCCAATCTTCAAATATATCTTTGTAAAGTAATTTGCTCCACTCAAACAGTCCATTATGTCATCCATCCTAGGCAAGGGAAACCGGTATTTCACTGTGATTTTGTTTATTTCTCTTGAATTGGTACACATCCTCCATTCTCCATTCTTCTTAGGTGCTAATACTACTAGTACTACACAAGGGCTCAGAATTTCTCTGATCAAAACTTTCTTCAATAGTTCATGCACTTGTCTATTCAGTTCTTCATTCTCTATCAGTGTTAACTGGTGTGCAGCTTTGTTAGGAAAACTCGCTCCAGGAACTAAGTCCATGCAATGACTAATACTTCTAACAAGTGGCAATCCATCAAGTACATTAACTGAAATGATGTCCTCATATTCTGTCAGCAAATCTCTTATCTCTTTTGGGTGTTCTCCTTCTGGTTTCAGTTTCTCAGTCCTCTTAGGAATTAAGGCAAAACATACATTCTCATGTCTCACTCCATCTATGAACTTCCTTCCATCTACAAGATAGATTTTGGTATTTGTACAGACTTCATTCTTCAAAGGTTCCTCCAAAGGCAAGAAGGTTTGCTTCATCCCATTGGCCACAATAGTGTACGCATTCTTCCTTCCATCATGTATTGTCTGTCTATCAAACTTCCAAGGTCTTCCCAACAAAAGATGACAAATGTCCATAGGCACAATATCACACAAAACTTCATCATGATAATTCCCAATTTTCAATTTTACTAAGCACTATTCACTTACTAACAACTTATGTTCATCCTGAATCCATGCTATTTGGTAAGGCTTAGGGTGTTTCAATCTCTCCAATTTCAACTTATTCATGATCTCTTCTGAAACAAGATTATCTGAACTACCACTATCAATAATAACTTTACAATACTTACCGGATACCTTATCTTCTCCAGTATGACACAAAGCTCTCCTCATCATCAACAATTCTCCATCTTCCGGTTTATTGTTCAATCTGGTGGGATTCTCTTCCACTAATACCACTCTTCCGATAGTTTCTGACTTCTTACATTCAAATGCACGGTGTCCTTCTCCTCCACATTTAAAACAGGTTCCTCTAAATGTCCTTTTGTCTTGTCTTCCAAAGTTCTCATTCCAGTAACCATCCGGTTCTCTCCTCCGATAGAAATTTCTATCATCCTTCCAGTATGAACTAACTTCTTTTCTTACTCCCTTGTCCTTGTTCTGATCCATACTAGTTCCTCTTCCTCTGGTGCATCCTCTTCCTTGAAATCTTCCTCCGATAAACCTTCCACCTCTACCTCTCTGTCTTTGCTCATGCCTTTTATTCAATTTCTCTTCAGCCTTTATTGCATACTGACAAGCCTCTTCAACACTCTCTAATTTGATCATACTGAGTTCATCTTGTATAGACATCTACGATCCATTCAAATATCTTGCAATTTGTTCAATTTCATCATCAACATGTCTGGATCTAATGTTCAACTTGTAAAATGTTTCGGTGTACTCCTTCACACTATATTCCTTCTATCTCGGATTTTGCAACTTCCGAAACATATCTACTTGATAATTTGTCAGGACAAACTTTGATTTTAACTTAGCAATCATCCTATCCCATGTCTTAATATTTTCTTTACCTCTTCTTTTCCTATCAACTTGCAAGTGCTCCCAACAAAGAGATGCATGAACCTTCAACCGGGTACAGGCATACTTCACGTTCCTCTCTTCTATAGTGTTTTCAAAGTCCAAATATTTCTCCATCTCTGAGATCTAATACAACAAAAGACCCATTGCCTCTACAATCATAGTTTTAGTCACCTTGACCCTCATGTTGCCTATGGTTAATGTGGTTTTATTCCATCCCTTCTTGAAGATTCTCATAATTTCGGGTCATTTCTCTTGCATGTGCTCCATGAAATCAGTCATCTTGGCAGCTTGAAGTACCGCCTAGACCTACGGATGATTCCTCCATTTATCAATGGTGGTAGCCTCCGTTCTCTTTTGTTTTCCATCCATAATGTTATTGATATAAATTGTCTGTAAATTCCAACTAATACCTTTCTTCACAACAAACTTTATGCAAGAAACCACCAGAATTTTGTAGGAGTTTTTGATGCTTTTGTTCAAGAAGGCGAAAAACAACCATAAAGCATGCAAAGTGAACCTGCAATGATTGCCACGACCTCTCCTTACATCTGGGGAAATGATTTCAAATCTGACCATGCTTACCATGCAATCTTTCATAGGTTAAGATATCATGTGCCGCACATGGCAGCTCCCCTTTGCCATTCCAGGTAATAATTTGCTCGCTCTGTACTGCCTCATTGGTAACCCAATCAGCACTCCTATTGGCCTCATGGGAAATGTGGCATTTTTTAAACCCCTGAAGCAACTCCCTAGTAGAATCTATGATGTTTTTGATAGTCCAAGAAGGTTGATGTTTACCTTGAAGGTAGTTAATAATGTTTTTAGAGTCGCCTTCCAACCATAGCATATTGACCTCTAAATTATAGGCTAATTTAATTGATTGAAGGGCACCCATAGCTTCCACCAGATGATTGGTCTGAATTTCCAAAGGATAGGCAACTGCCCCAGTGAAAAAGCCAACCCCATTTCGCATAACACCACTACAACCAGCAGGTCCTAGGTTCCCTTTCGCTGCACCATCAAAGTTGGCCTTAAACCAATCATTGGGGGGAAAGGACCAACAACTCAATCTTCTATTGATTTGGTTGATGTTGGAGCCCAAAAAGGATAGGATATTCCATCTTTTGAGAGCATCAAAGTCCTACTTATTGCTACAACAATGCACCCCCCTTGCCATCACATTCTCAACACAATTATTTTTTATCTTGACCCACACCACTTCAAAGGTGTTAATATCATTCCAGAATATTCTATTATTTCTCTTTCCATATCCCCCAAAGGATATGGACAAAACAAAACTTCCACATATTTCTTATGGTGATGTTATTAGTAGAATAATGCCAGCTTCTGAAACAATCTTGCATCTCCTCTGGGAAAACCCAATTCAACCCCCACATTTGAAAAAACATCCCCCAAATAGGAGTGGTAAAAGGATAGTGTATAAAGATATGGTTCACAGATTCCTCATTATTAAGACAGAGATAGCATATATTTGGGAAACAAAAGCCCCTCTTTCTCAAATTATTAGTAGTGAGAATCTTATTTTGCAAAAAGAACCACAAAAAAATATTGATTTTAGGAATCAAACATGGATACCAAGCCTTATCCTAGCAAGGAGTAGGGTCTTGGGATTGAGCCAGTAAAAGGACAACAAAAGAGACCGAATAAGTCCTCGAGGAAGTCCCACTCCACTCCATGCGGTCTTCCCTTCTAGTATTTAAGACAACTTGGTTGATTATTAAGTTTACCTGCTTGAGTTTGGGATCAATAGAACTGAGGTCCACCCACTTTTGATCTTTCCAATAATCAGGCATTTTGGCACCGATCTTCTCCTTACAATTCTAGATGAGCATCTGAGAGGCCTTCTTATTAAGAGGGGCTCCACCAATTCAAACATCATCACAAAAGTTCACTTTCCTGCCATCACCTATGGCCCAGACATTGTTGACACTAGCAATACCTTTAGCCTGAATTACACTTTTCCAAATGAAAGATCTGCTTGGTATCTGATCAAAGACCAAGAAATCCTCTATGGTGGGAACTTTTTGTAAGTACTTAGCCTTCCAGATATCATTCCATTCTCCTTTTCCCTAATAAGTTCTACAAATTTGTTTGGCAAGAAGAGTTTTGTTAAAAGTTCTGATATTCCTTAAGCCCAGACCCCCCTTCTTTTTGGGTTTACACACATTATCCTAGGCTATGAGAGCCATCCTCTTCTTCTCCTCAACCCCAGACCACAAGAAGGCTTTCTGGATTTTCTCAATGGCATCAACAAATTTGACAAGGATTTTAAGAAGGCTTAAAGCATACATCGGAAGACTCTAGAGAGAAGATTTTAAAAGCTGGACTTTTCCAGCTTGACTAAGAAGGGTACCTTTCCAACTAGTCATATTTCTACTGAATCTATCCACAAGACTATTCCAAAATAGCTCTGAGGGTTTCAATCCCAAGGGGAGGCCAAGGTAGATAGCAGGAGGCTTACCAATCTGGTATCCAAGTATCCGGGCTATCCTCATTTGTCTGACCTCCGGGATCTTGAAGAAGAAAACAGAGCTTATTTCCCAATTGATGGTTTGACCCGAGGCCAAACTATAAGTGTTGAGAAGGTTCTTCAGATTGGAGACTTCTTTGATAGTGGATGATCCCATTAAAATGGTATCATCAACAAATTGCTAATGAGTACAGTCTCTAAAACAAGAAGAGAGCGATATACCACAGAGAAGCCCCAAAGAAACATTTGTTGATAAATCTACCCAAACATTCAACCAAAATGATGAAGACTATAGGGGATATGGGATCCCCCTACCTGATACCCCTAGAAGTTTTGAAGAAGGGGGAAGGCATCCCATTGACAATAATAAAAAAAAAGTGGTCAAGATGAGTTGATCAATCATCTAAATAAACCTAACTCCAAAACCAAAAGCTCTAAACACCTTACCCAAGAAACTCCATTCCACTCGATCATAGGCTTTAGACAAATCCAGCTTCATGAGAAATCCTTTCTTTTTCGAATCCACCAACGAATGAATTTTTTCATGGATAGAAATGATAGAGTCTAGGATTTGTCTGTTGGGAAAAAATCCACTTTGTTGGGGCTAAATGATCAAAGGAAGAATACTTAGTAGTCTGCTTGTCACCACCTTAGAGATGATTTTATAGAATGAGTTGCATAAGCTTATCGGTTGGAACTTATCCATAGAGTCAGCCTTCGGGCATTTGGGTATCAGAACCAAGAAAGTTACATTGAGTTCCTTTAAGATCATTCTAGCCCCAAAAAACTCCCACAAACCTTTAACCACATCTGCTTTGAGGATGTCCCAAAAGGTTTGAAAGAAGAACAATGGAAATCCATTCAGGCTCAGGGCTTTGTTCCTATCAAAAGAAAAAACTGCTTTTTTAACTTCCTCCTTAGAAGGGATGGCCACCAAAGCCTTGTTCTCATCCTCATTAATAGTTGAAGGAATTTTCTCAAGGATGGCACTCTGGGAGTGACCATCCAAACAAGAGTCCACCGAAAAAAGTGAGGTAAAAAAGTTCTTGGCTTTCTTCACGATCTCATCATCCTTCCTCGTTTCAGTTCCCCCAATTATCAACTTCTATATTCTATTAGTAGTCTTGTGTTTCATTGCGGTCATATGGAAGAATCTAGTATTTTTGTCCCCAACTCTGAGCCATAGAGATCTAGACCATTGTTTCCATAATTCTTCCTCTTTTCTGATAATCTTGTGGTACTTCACCAGCACTTCATTTTCCTCCCTGATTGATACTTCATTGTATCCACTTGTTTGGATTTTATCCTGCATTTCCTTGAGTTCCAGCTAGGTTTTGGTCTTGGCAACAAACAGATCTCCGAAAACCTCCTTGTTCCATTTTTTAATATTGTCCTTCACATTCCTTAATTTTTTCGCCATTCTCTATGTAGCAATACCTTTAACATCAATAGACCACCACATCTCAATGACTTGCACAATTTTATGGTGGTCCACCCACATCCTTTCAAATCTGAATGGGAAATTTTTTTTAACAATGGTATTATCAGCAATAAAAATCACAAGGAAATGGTCAGAACCTATCCTAGAGATAGCAGAGAGGGAGCACTAATAATGGTTAAACCACTCGTTAGAAATAAGAGCCCTGTCAAGTCTGACTTGAATGAGATCTTTCCCCATTCTCCTATTTGTCCAGGTAAAATTGGCTCCTTGGAGCTCAATATCATGCAGACCTTGGTTGTTGATAAAGTTCAAAAGATTCATTCTACTTTCTAGCTGTGAAGGGACTCCTCCAAATTTTTCATTTTCTCTGAGAGTGGTGTTGAAATCCCCCATAACAATCCACATATCCTCCTTGTAAAGAACCTGAATAGCTTCCAGCTTTTTCCAAAATTTTCTTCTACCAAGTCTATTATTAGGGGCATACATATTGGTCAGTAGTAAAGAGGTGTTGTTTCCAATGTGATGAAACCTGACAAAAGCTAGATTGCTATCCTACTTGAGAGGATCCCCAAAAACACACCTAAGGTTCGAGAAAATGACAATGCCCCCCCCAGAAGCACCATCAGAGCTTCCACCAAAAACTTCCCCATCTTTAAAAAGCTTAATCTTTTCTACTTTCTCTTTAGTCATTTTAGTTTCTTGGATAATAAAAATGTACGCTTTATGTTCTCTGACTAAATTTCTAAGAACATCCTGTTTATGTGGACTATTCAGTCCACGTATATTCCATGAAATTATTTTCATTTTCTAACTAGGGAACATACCTCATGGATGGTCATTTGAGTGCCATCCTCTATATTCTTGCTTGCCTCTTGATCTTTGATCTGGCTTGCTTTTTTCCTTCCAGGAGGAGATGGGTTAAAATTTGTGTCAGCTTTAGTCTAGTTTCTTGTCTTGACTGAATTAGCCCGAGGGGTAGATTTAGGCCCTTTTTAAACCACTCTCTTTCACTCCAAAACTTAATTTGTATGGCAATCTTCCTCTTGAGTATTCTAGGTGGTTATCTTCTGGTCAACATCTTTGACCTCAACCCACTTAGCATTAAGAAATCAGGTCATTGGTGATTGTTAGAAGGTGGATTTCACCATCTCCATGGATTGTTGTGATCCCGACAATGAGATTCCTCCAAGGATCAAACACTTATGGGCTTCTTCATAGTTGCTACTAAGGCTGTCTCTGTTGGTGTTATCTGTCTCTGGTGGAATTGGGTTGCTCATCCTCAAACTAGTTCTAGCAAACCTTTGGGTAGATTGAAGGTTGGTTCATCTTCTCCCTTTTTACGTTGCATGTTTATGTTGGAAAGATTATTTGTATGTAAAAGTTGTTTTCTTGTATTTTCCTTTGTGAAATTATTACGTGACCTATCTTTTATTTCTTTTATGCATTTTCTTGTGATTTGGGAGTAACCAAGGCCATCTAATCTTGGGAGAGTAGGATGGTCTTGGGGGTGGAAGGAGTTTGACAGCCTTAGAGTGAGAGGCTCTCATTATCAGAGTGATCTCAAGGGTTTGTGTATGTGAACCTTGCTGCATAGCCTTGTTTATGCATTTGGGGTCATAAGGAGAGAAAGTATGGCATGAATGTCTCAGGGGGCATAAGGATGTGGGGGTTAATGAACATATGATATATCTTGTTTTCCATGAGATGGCTTTGTGATCTACCATTCTTGTAGTCTCCTCAAGGTATTTGGTCCACTTCCACCCTTGTGAAAGCACCACATCTTGTGGTGAAGTTTAGCCTTGGTTGGGAAAATGTTTGTTGTGTGTTTACCCTTGCTTATTGTGTTTGCTTGAGTGTAACCTGTCTAGGGCTTGGTTCTCCAAGCTCAGGGGTGGCTTCTAGAAAGCCTAGGTTGGGAGGTGAGGTCTCCATGGTCATAGCCTTATGATTTATTTGCAGGTTGCTTGGAAAGAAAAGAAAAAGACAAGCTAGGAGTTGTTGGTTTTACTTGATTTGCAGAAGAAAAAAAGATTAGGGAATTGGATATCATATTTTAGTTGCAGCAATGTAAAAGAAAAGTTATATGTTATATTTATTTTTAAAAAGAAATGTATCCATTTTATTTAAAGTCCTCATTTAATAGAAATGAAAGACTAGTTGGGTATCGCACCCATTTGTAATGTTGACTATATTGTATTCTAAATATGCTTTAAAGAAATTCATTATTCTATTAAGCTATTATTGCAAAAATGAAATGTTTATGTTTGGATTAAGTTCCTATATTTATTGAAATGATATATGTTGTATTCATGTTATTCTTTGGAAAATAAAAGTTCATTTTATCTCTTTATGCATATTGAAATAATGGAAATGAGAGAAGTAATAAGCTTGCATGTTAGTAAGAGAAAAGTAAGCATTTTATTTACAAATACAAATTATGGTTAAATAGGTTTAACATGTCTATCTCTAAGGTTATTTTAAATGAATTCTAGGCTAATGAAGTGCTGTCAAAAATTATTAAATTATGTCTTTCCTTATTGCAGAAAACAAATCTAGACTTAATAGACTTTCTCTAAAGTTAGCAACTAGATTTGTCAAAAGAAAAAGAAATACCCTATTTAAAACTGTTAGTTTTGAAAACCTGCTTTATGTGATTTTAGGAAAAAGAATTATAAACATATTGTTTAAAGTAAATAAAAGAAAAATTGCCCCTATTTCCATGATGTCAGTATTTTAATAAATTTTGCATGATTTAAAAAGTTAAGAAAATAAAATATCTACTTAGATAATCCTGCACTAAATCTATCCCTTAAATTATATATATATATATATATATATATATATATATATATATATATATATATGTATGTATGTATGTATGTATGTATGTATGTATGTATGTATGTATGTATGTATGTATGTATGTATGTATGTATATGTTGCTGAAAAAATAGGAGATTTAAATTTTATTTTATTTTTTAAAAATAAACAAAAAAATGGGGAGCCTCAGCCCCTATGGAATCCCCGCAGGGTGGCCCCCCCCGCACTGTGGGCAGTGACCCCCAGCGGCAACCGCAGCCACACTATGGGCCACAACCCATAGACGGGGTGGATTCGCCCCCCTGTGGGCAGCAGCCGTGCTGCGGGTCGCGTCCCATAGCGGTGGCCAAGGCTGCCTCTGTGGGTCATGACCCGTAGGCATGGCTGCGGCCGTCCCTGTGGGGAGCCCCCATGGCTTCCCCCACTGCCACACCAACATTGAAACCCCTGTGGCTGCCCTCCATCGGCCTCCGCCCACTCTCCCTCAGCCCTACCAAAAAAAAAAATTGAATAACATAGTTAAGCCCTAGCCCGAAAATTGGGTTAGGGCAAGACAATAAGGTGGGAAGGAAATAGGGTAGAGGGTGGGGATATTTTATAATATTTTAGTTAGGTTACATGGGGTATTTTTATAATAATGTATGTTTAGAAAATAAATATCCTCATATATAAATATATATGTGTTAAATATATATATACATACACACACACACACACACACACACACACACACACACACACACACACACATATATAGTTAAATATATGAATGTATAAATCTAACTTTAGTTTAATTATTTTATTTATACATTCATATTTTATATACGATTATATAAATAGTTGAATATGATGTTTTAAATTTTTAATTCTTTTGGAGTTAAATCTTTTAGGACTTTATAACGATTTTTTTTTGTAAGTTATTTGGCTATAAGGGGATTATTGTAGTCCACCTAAATTTAGGCTTGTCAAGATTAAACTTTATAGGGCAATTTTCATTATGGGTTTATTTAGCCCTTTAGTCAAATTTTAGACACATTATAATTATTATTAAAATAAATCATGGAATTTAAAAAACCAATTGCTAGAGTTAATTTAATTAATTCCTACAACGATTAAAAGATGAATTGAGATTAATAATATCTCTTGTCAATTAATTTAGAGGTTTTTACTTAAATGAATTTATTTATTATTAATTGATGAGATAAAAATAATTTCTTTGGAGAGTTAATATTCTACATGTAATTTAGATTACCTCGCTTACTTGATTTAGTTGTTTAGATTAACTTTAGTAGAAAAAGAATTCAAACATAGTTAAGACAAGACTTGTTACTGCGTTATTTTTGCAAACTTAGTTTTATTAGGTTATGTTTTTTTGTTTTTTTAAATTCCCGTTTGTGCCCAAAAGTTTGGGCATGACATTTTGGTATCAGAGAAAGGTTTCCAACACTAGGAACCTTTCTCCATTACGTTTCGCTTTAATTATTTAATTAATTACATTATATTAATTTTTATGATATTTAATTGTAATTAATTAATTAAATATTTCTCCAAAAAAATTATTTATTTTATTCATTTTATTTTATTTTCTCATAAGGATGCCTCCGACTACGCGACAAGCTTGCAAGCGTGGACGGGGTCCTAGGTGTGTACGCATGGCACACGAAGAGGTCGATAGGGAGGAATCGGTTCCAAAAAGGAACACAGAGGCTCCTCCCGAATGACTGGTTGATCCAAACCGATACATCTTATTAGCACTCCAGAACTTGATAGGGATAGTCCAGGATAGGCTTCCAACAAAGGATCATCATGTTGAAAACCAGAACTCAGGGAGCCATAGATCGACAGATAGGGAATGGAGTAGGAGTCCACCTCCTAATCCTGTAGAGAGTCAAGCTGGGCATGAGCCTGAGTCTATGCATCTACTAGGACCACCTCCAGTGGTAGTGCCAGTGTATTATGAGAGATCACATCAAGATCCAAGGGATCTAATCAGAGAAGTTATGTGCCTCCAGCCACCATCTTTTGAGGGATCTACCAATGAGATAGAAGCTGAGGCTTAGCTTTTGAGCCTAGATAGGTGCTTTGCATTATACTCCTACGAGAGCAATCTAAAGGCACATGTAGCAGTCCACCTATTGAGAGGAACGACCTCCACATGGTGGAGACAGGAGGAATACAAGTGTGGTTTAGTTGCAGATACCCTCACATGGGATATTTTTACAGAGAGGTTCAGGGAGAAGTACTTGTCAGAGAATTATAGACAGTGTAGGATAGATGAGTTCCATGACCTCCAGCAGAAGGGTCTCTCAGTGACCTAGTACGAGAGCAAGTTCTTCGAGCTCTTGCCATGCGTGGACTACCTAAAAGATGAGAAGCTTCTCATCAACTATTTTATCAGAGGGCTGAATGTCGGCATAGCAAGACCAGTGAGGATGGCTGCTCCAGGGAGCCTTCGGGTTGCCATGGAGAAGGCCTTGATAGCAGAGAAGATTCAGGTCAGGCCACAAGACACAAGGGATCAGTTCCAGAATCGAAACCCTATACCCCAGACATATGGGTTTCAGAAACCCCATTGGAAGGGTAATAACAGACACACGTCGGGGTTCTCCAAACCCCCTCCTCCGCAGCAATCACAGCAGAACCAAAGGCAGAGGCCTCTGTAGAGTCAACAGGGCGCAAAGCCCAAGCAGTGGCAGTCTCAGGGTCAGAGGTGAGATCAGCGATCCTAGGTTCCTTACACACCTCTGGTGAGGACTCAACAGTCCTCTAGGGGTGGGTACAGTGATTCTAACAGGACAGGGGGACAACCTTTCTCTAGGCCTCAGGACGTCTAGTTTCAGGCATGCGGTGCTTGTTTCACATGTGCAGCCATGGGGCACATGGCGAGAGAGTGTCCTCAGGGTCAAATGGCAGGAAATCAGAGGATGGCAGTATCAAAGCCTACAATTGGAGATATGGGCAAGTCCCATAGAGTCTTCATAGCGGTTGACAACCGCCAGGCAGAGCACCAGGCCACAGTCATTGAGGCTACAGGTATGATTAGAGGTAGCAGTGTATCTATAATATTTGATTCAGGAGCTACTAACTCATTTATATCTCCATTGGTTGTGGAGCGTTGTGAGCTAGTGGCAATTAGACAAGGTGTCAATTGGGAAGTGGAGTTAGCTTCAGGGGCTAGAGTGTTAGTGGAATCAGAGGTTAGGGCATGTCAGCTTCAGATTGGCAATACCACCACCTTAGTAGACCTTAGAGTTACACCACTTGGATCATATGGCATCGTACTTGGCATGGATTGGCTTTATACCCACAGAGCCAAGATGGATTGCCACTTGAAAGTGATCAAGTGTGAGGATGATCATGGTTCGCCCATAGTAATCACTGGGATTCAGAGACCCGTGTCTCTTCGTATGATTTCCGCAATGCAGCTTAAGCGAAGCAGGTGAAAGGGATGTCAATTATTTTCCATCACCATCAGTGATAGAGAGGAAGAGGATGAAAAGGAAACATCAATTGATGACCATCCTATCCTTAAGGGATATTCAGACGTGTTTCCTTCAGAGCTACCTGGAATGCCACCCCGTAGAGAGATTGACTTTCATATAGAACTTGTACCAGGAGTTGAGCTAGTTTCAAGAGCACCTTATAGGATGACCACAAATGAGGTTAATGAGCTCAAGATGCAGCTTGAGGAACTCCTAGAGAAGGGTCACATTCATCCTAGCGTATCCCCTTGGGGTGCACCAGTCATCTTCATGAAGAAGAAGGATGGATCTCCTCAGTTATGCATGGATTATCGTCAGTTGAACAAAGTAACCATCAAGAGCCGATATCCCTTGCCCAGGATCGATGATTTATTTGACCAACTTCAAGGTGCCAAACTATTTTCCAAAATTGATCTAAAGTTAGGATACCATCAGTTGATAATAGTGGAAAGCGATATCCACAAGACCGCATTTCGCACTAGATATGGCCACTATGAGTTCACTGTGGTTCCATTTGGTCTTACAAATTCTCCAGCTATTTTCATGAGCCTCATGAATGGGGTATTCCACACATTTCTGGACCATTTTGTGATTGTGTTCCTCGATGACATATTGATATATTCTCGGAATGAGAAGGAGCATGAAGAGCACCTGAGACAGGTTTTGCAGTGTTTGAGGGACAATCAGTTGTATGGCAGTTTGTCGAAGTGTGCTTTCTTTCGTTCAGAGGTCAAGTACCTTGGGTATGTTATTTCTAGTGATGGGATCTTAGTTGACCCATCAAAGATCAGAGCTATTATGGATTGGCCAGTGCCAACCAGTGTGACAGAGGTCTGAAGCTTCATGGGCTTAGCAGGTTATTACCAATGCTTTGTTGAGGGATCCTCTAGAGTCGCACATCCTATTACTTCTCTTCAGCGTAAAGGAAAGAAATTTGAGTGGATAGAGAAGTGTGAGAGGGCCTTTTGGGAACTCAAAAAGCAACTTACTATCGCACCTATCCTTGTAGTGCCAGATCCCTCAGCTGATTTCATGGTTTGCACAGATGCTTCCCTAGAGGGTTTAGGAGTAGTCCTTATGCAGGATGGTAGGGCTATAGCTTTTGAGTCTAGGAAACCTAAGACTCATGAGCTTAACTACCCTACTCATGACCTTGAGCTTGTAGCAGTAGTGCATGCACTTGTGAGGTGGAGACACTTCCTTTTGGGTCATCATTTTGAGCTTCATTCAGACCATCAGAGCCTTCAGTACATATTCACTCAGTCGAACCTTAATGCACGTCAGAGGAGATGGATGGAGTTCTTGTGCGAGTATGATTTTGACGTTCACTACATCAAAGGGAAAGAAAATGTAGTTGCAGATTCTTTGAGTAGGAGACGTCGCGAGGTATACACCATATCTATGGGCATGGATTTGAGAGATCGTATATTGCAGCAGTTGCGAGAGGATGGATGGTATTTAGAGGTTTGTCAGGTGATACGATCTCAGGAAACTCTACAAGGGAAATATGTGGATTATTCCTTAGAGTCTGATGGACTATTACACCATGGAGGGTGCATCTATGTACCTTCTTTCAGGGGATTACGAGAGTTCATTGTCACAGAGGCTCATAGAGCTCCTTATGCAGCACATCCCAGAGTTAAGAAGATGCATGCTGACTTGAGACATTTATATCATTGGCTAGGAATGCGGCAGCTCATTGTTGAGTTAGTAGCCCGATGCCTCGAGTGTCAAAGAGTCAAGGCGGAGCACCGCCATCCAGGTGGGTTGCTCCAGTTTCATGCTATACCAGAGTGGAAGTGGGATACTATATCCATGGATTTCATCATTGGTCTCCCTATGTCATCTCATCGCCATGATGCCATCTTGGTGACAGTTGACAAATTGACCAAAGTGGCCCACTTTTCACCAGTTCGGACTACCTTCACAGCACCAGCAGTAGCATAGGTGTTCTTACGATACATTGTCAGACTTCATAGCGTTCCACGCAATATTATTTCTGATAGGGATTCCCTCTTCACTTCTTCCTTTTGGAAGGCATTACAGGCGGCTATGGGCACCAAGCTCAACTTCAGTATAGCCTATCATCTGAAAATGGATGGTCAAACAGAGAGGGTTAACTAGGTGTTAGAGGATATGCTTTGCATGTACATCATGTATCATCAGACCAAATGGGAAGAGTACCTTCCCTTAGTGGAGTTTGCCTATAACAATGGGCATCATACTTCGTTGGGGATGTCACCCTATCAGGCATTATATGGTAGGCCTTGTAGGACACCATTGAGTTGGGACCGCATAGAAGACAAAGTTGCTATTGGTCCTGAGATAGTTCGGGATATGGAGCAATAGGTGGATTTGATTAGGCAGCGTCTTAGAGAGGCACAGGATAGACAGAAGAAGTATGCAGATGCGAAGAGGATAGATCATAGCTACTTGGTTGGAGACAGAGTCTTCTTGAGAGTGCGACCGCATAAGAGTCCAATCCGTTATGGAAAGGGTTCTAAGCTTGCACCTCGCTTTGTAGGACCATCCGAGATCTTTGAGAGGATAGGACCAGTTGCCTATCGTTTAGCATTGCCACCTAGCCTGTCACGCATCCACGATGTGTTTCATGTATCAGTTTTGAGGAAGTATATCTACGATGAGGCTCATATTTTAGATTGGGATGCCTTGCATGTGGAGTCGGATGGACAGCTAGCTTTGGAGCCCATTCGCATTTTGGCACGCCGGACGTTGGCCCTTCGAGGTCAAGAGCTAGACCAGGTTAGGGTACAGTGGGATCGCTATGATGAGGTTACGACTTCATGGGAGGATGCAACACGTATGAGATCATAGTACCCCCATCTTTTTGATGAACTCCAGGAGGAAGTTCATGCCTAGAGGGGGAGGGTGTGAGGCCCTACCCCAACTCATCCTAGCATTTCAGTGATTTTCATGTTGAGACTATTATGGATGCTTTATTTTTATACATTATGGATTTAGAACTTATATGATTCCATGATTTTGATAACATTGATGTATATTGATGCTTCATTTCTATACATTATAGATATAGAACTCTATATGATTCTAGAATAGTATAACTTTGTGATGATGTATGTCATTATTGGATTTGCAGGATTTTACTATGATGATAGAAATATGATGCATGTCTTATGTATGGATCAAAATTATGAGGATTATGATAATTACTTATGTGGATTTATTTGGATATAAGCTAGATTGATTTGTTTAATGTCAATTGTATGCAGAGTGCTTGATAATGCGTAATTGAGTTGCACAGGAAAATTACCCATGTGACCATGCAAATACTATGGAGAACCAAACCTAGACCTATGTACGTTCATAAAACCAGGGGTTGTCTATTTGGAGAGACAACACCCCGTATGTATCATATTTTATTTGTGAAAGTAAATGTTGCATGTGTGTTAAATTGAATTTATTAATTTGTGTAAATCCAACAAGAGACAAATTCCATGTGTAATTTTGTAATGTATTTTATCGTGTCACTCGACACATGTGCTAATTAGTGCCTTGATTTTGACTTGTCTCTTGGAGGGAGTTTGTTTCAACCAAAGCCCTTTTCTAACATTTGAGTGTGGTCCCAAATTTTCCTTTGGGAGAGAGTCTTTGAAGTGGTCAACTCAGGTTTGACCCGAAGGTTAACTTCAGATGGGTTTCTAAGAGGTCAAATGGACTCCTAGGGGTAGTTTAAAGCTTTTTTCCAAGGCCCATAAGGTATACCTATGGGTTAGGAGTATTTTTAGGCATGTGACTACTCCCATGTGACTGTTTAGTCACCTCAAAAAGTGGGTTTCCTAAGGTGAGCGAAAATTCAATTTAGAAGGTTCCATCTATGTTAGATAACCTTCCTTTTTGATGTGAGGCTCTTTTTTCCACCTTCTCTTACTTTTTACTTTTTCAGTTTTAGTAACTTGTGAGAAATCACACTGAGGCCTTCTTAGGTAAGGATTAGGGAGTTAGTGGGTAATCACCCACTCTCCATTTTTTTGGAGATCTTGTAATTTTGAAAAGAAGAGTTTTGGGATAGAAATTTGGCTAAGTGTAGAAGAAAGGAATGTGGAATTAGGCTGCTCATCCTCAAACTAGTTCTAGAAAACCTTTGGGCAGATCGAAGGTTGGTTGATCTTCTCCCTTTTTACGTTGCATGTTTATGTTGGAAAGATTGTTTGTATGTAAAAGTTGTTTTCATGTATTTTCCTTTGTGTAATTATTACGTGACCTATCTTTTATTTCTTTTATGTATTTTCTTGTGATTTGGGAGTAACCAAGGCCTTCTAATCTTGGGAGAGTAGGATGGTCTTGGGGGTGGAAGGAGTTTGACAGCCTTAGAGTGAGAGGCTTTCATTATGACAGTACTCTCAAGGGTTTGTGTATGTGGCCCTTGTTGCATAGCCTTGTTTATGCATTTGGGGGTCATAAGAAGAGAAAGTATGGCATGAATGTCTAGGGGCATAAGGATGTGGGGTTAATGAACATATGATATATCTTGTTTTCCATGAGATGGCTTTGTGATCTACCATTCTTGCAGTCTCCTCAAGGTATTTGTTCCACTTCCACCCTTGTGAAAGCACCACATCTTTTGGTGAAGTTTAGCCTTGGTTGGGAAAATGTTTGTTGTGTGTTTACCCTTGCTTATTGTGTTTGCTTGAGTGTAACCTGTCTAGGGCTTGGTTCTCCAAGCTCGGGGCTGGCTTCTAGAAAGGCTAGGCTGGGAGGTGAGGTCTCCATGGTCATAGCCTTATGATTTATTTGCAAGTTGCTTGGAAAGAAAAGAAAAAGACAACCTAGGAGTGATTTGCAAAAAAAAAAAGATTAGGGAATGGGATATCATATTTTAGTTGCAGCAATGTAAAAGAAAAGCTATATGTTGTATTTATTTTGAAAAAGAAATGTATCTATTTTATTTAAAGTCCTCATTTAATAGAAATGAGAGACTAGTTGGGTATCGTACCCATTTGTAATGTTGACTATATTGTATTCTAAATATGCTTTAAAGAAATACATTATTCTATTAAGCTATTATTGCAAAAATGAAATGTTTATGTTTGGATTAAGTTCCTATATTTATTGAAATAATATATGTTGTATGCATGTTATTCTTTGGAAAATAAAAGTTCATTTTATCTCTTTATGCATATTGAAATAATGGAAATGAGAGAAGTAATAAGCTTGCATGTTAGTAAGAGAAACGTAAGCATTTTATTTACAAATACAAATTATGGTTAAATAGGTTTAACATGTCTATCTCTAAGATTATTTTAAATGAATTCTAGGCTAATGAATTGCTGTTAAAAATTATTAAATTATGTCACTTTCCTTATTGCAGAAAACAAATCTAGACTTAATAGACTTTCTCTAAAGTTAGCAACTAGATTTGTCAATAGAAAAAGAAATACCCTATTTAAAACTGTTAGTTTTGAAAACTTGCTTTATGTGATTTTAGGAAAAAGAAATATAAACAGATTGTTTAAAGTAAATAAATGAAAAATTGCCCCTATTTCCATGATGTCAGTATTTTAATAAATTTTGCATGATTTAAAAAGTTAAGAAAATAAAATATCTACTTAGATAATCTTGCACTAAATCTATCCCTTAAATTATATATATATATATATATATATATATATATATATATATATATATATATATATATATGTTGCTAAAAAAAAAGGAGATTTAAATTTTATTTTATTTTATAAAGATAAACAAAAAAATGGGGAGCCTCAGCCCCTGCGGAACCCCCACAGGACGCCCCCCCCCCCCGTGCTGTGGGCGGTGAACCCCAGCAACGTCCGTAGCCACACTATCAGCCGTAACCCATAGACAAGGTGGCTTCAACCCCCTCTATGGGCGGTGCCCCACAGTAGTGGCGACAGCCGTGCTACGAGGCGTGTCCCACAGCGGCGGCCAAGGCCGCCTTTGTGGGTCGTGACCCGCAGGCACGGGTACGGCCGTCCTTGCAGGGAGCCCCCATGGCTTCCCCCACCACCACACCAACATTGAAACCCCTTTCAGCCGCCCTCTATCGGCCTCCACCTGCTCTCCCTCAGCCTTGCAAAAAAAAAAATTCAATAACATAGTTAAGCCCTAGCCCGAAAATTGGGTTAGGGCAAGACAATAAGGTGGGAAGGAAATAGGGTAGAGGTTGGGGGTATTTTATAATATTTTAGTTAGGTTACATGGGGTATTTTTATAATAATGTATGTTTAGAAAATAAATATCCTCATATATAAATATATATTTGTAATATATATATATATATGTGTGTGTGTGTGTGTGTGTGTGTGTGTGTGTGTGTGTGTGTGTGTGTGTGTGTGTGTATAAATCTAACTTTAGTTTAATTATTTTATTTATACATTCATATTCTATATACGATTATATAAACGGTTGAATATGATGTTTTAAATTTTTATTTCTTTTGGAGTTAAATCTTTTAGGACTTTATAACGATTTTTTTTTTGAAGTTATTTGGCTATAAGGGGATTATTGTAGTCCACCTAAATAGGCTTGTCGAGATTAAACTTTATAGGGCAATTTTCATTATGGGTTTATTTAGCCCTTTAGTCAAATTTTAGACACATTATAATTATTATTAAAATAAATCATGGGATTTAAAAATCCAATTGCTAGAGTTAATTTAATTAATTCTTACAACGATTAAAAGATTAATTGAGATTAATAATATCTATTGTCAATTTATTTAGAGGTTTTTCCTTAAATGAATTTATTTATTATTAATTGATGAAATAATAATAATTTCTTTGGAGAGTTAATATTCCGCATGTAATTTAGATTACCCCGCCTACTTGATTTAGTTGTTTTGATTAACTTTAGTTTAAAAAGAATTCAAACATAGTTAAGACAAGACTTGTTACTGTGTTATTTTTGCAAACTTTGTTTTATTAGGTTATGTTTTTTTTTTTCTTTAAATTCCCATTTGTGCCCAAAAGTTTGGGCATGCCTGTTACTTAAGTTTGTATTATGCAATGGGTGAAATGATTTAATTAATCTTGAGTATTTTAATTAGTTAAATCTATTTATTGTTTGTTCGTAATTAAATTAAATTAAATTAATTACGGCCTCCTTATATGATTGGTTGATAAATGAAATTACTTAATTTGAATAACTAGTGAGTTGATTAATTCAAATTGGGAAATGTATTTGCGATATGCATTTTGAATTTATGAAAATAAACCTTTTAAGAAAATTAAAATATCTCTAAATATCTAACCATTGACTTTGGGAAATAGGAATTGTGATTTTTTGGAAAAATTGGATATTAAATTCATTTTTTGGGAAAAGATTTTTTTTAAATAAATATCAAGAAAAAAAAACAAGATATTTTTCAGATATTTAAAAATATAGATATTTGGGGGAAAATCTCTTTATGGGGGAGGTTTTTCAGGAAATTTGGGGAGAGAATGTTTGGATGGAAATTTTGGGGGTTTTGAAATGGAAATTGGGTTTTTTGGTTGGAAGATGGAGGAAGAATTTTGTGAGTTTGCAAGTTGGGCTCAGCTCAGATTTCTTCCAGGATAGCTCACGATAATCAACATTAACTAAATCTTTTGTAACATGAGGATTGCTTTTCTACTTTGCCTATGTGTTTGGCTTATAGTTGTGTTTCTATGCAATTATTTATTTAATTGTTATATGAGATTCTTGGGTGTTGTTTATCTGTTATAGTTTCCTCTTGTGATTCAATTGTGTCCTATTGTTTACTCAACCTAGGTACTAGGTTCATGTGGCCAAGTGAGCTATTATTGAGCCTGAACTCCTTGAGAATATTGGTATCGTTAGTCATACCTTAGAGTTTAGTAGGTTGTGGTGTAATAAGGGAGAGTGGCTTTCGAGTGGGGGTTGCACCCAAAGTGGTTAGCAGTGTAACCCATTGAAAGTTGAGTAATAAGTGATAACTTAATTAAAAAATGTGGGGTTGGGTTCTACAAACAATAAACAAGATAAATGTGCCTCGCTCATGTTTGAGTGCTTATATAGACTCAGGATGTAGTGAGAAGGCCTGGAATGGAAAACCAACAACCTTGTCTTCACGAAAGGATGTGTTGGGTCCAGATGAGACTTGGATGGGGCCGGAGGTTCGGGACAGGATACCAGGGTAACCCAGTGGATGGGGGTCAGGACCTATGGAGGCCTGCCAGGGTAACCATACCAAGTTATGTGATGACACTCTTCCCTTATGTTCAGAAGTGTGCAGTTTGTGTTTCTTTTGCTTGGAGCACTATTGTGGGAGTCATATCTGGTTGTTTATGTTTTTTTGTGAGTACCTAATATTCATGTTAGATCATGTGATGCTTATGGTGGATTGCGAGGATTTAGTTTCACTGGTGCTCCAATTGTTCTCTTGTATTTACTCCATATCATGTTTCAGATGGATCCTCTTTCTTCTTATTGGCTCATTCATGTATCTCTTGGACCCTTTGTGGTCATATGTATCATTTGATTATGTATGCCTTGATGGCAGGTTGTAATTGATGTAAACCTTATCTATATTTTATCTTTTATTCAATAGAATGGTCTTGCACTTGAAGCAGACCCGAAGATGTAGCCCAATAGGGGTGAACTCCATTATCAAATTGTGTTGTATGGTGTATGTATTCATCTGTTCATCTTACTCCTTTTAATTTTGAATGTATGAATGGCATTATGGTTAAATTGTTTAATGTTTTTCAAGTGATATTTATCTTAATTGTATGTATGAAGTTATGAATTAAATGCAGTAATATGGATTATGACGAATGTACCTTTAAGTGATGTAATGTAATTTATAGATGTTGTATGTATTTAATGTTGCCTTAATCTCTTAATGGATTATAATTGCTAGGTTCATGTCATAGATGTTCCATTCTGTATTGGTTAAATCAATCTCTTTGTTAATTGGGTTAATTAACCTTAATGTTCATTAGTTTAAAAAGTAATCTTCATTGGAAACCCTTTAGGAGTTTAAGTTAAGTCTTCCGCTTGTGCAAATGTTATTGCAATGTTTAACTTAATGCATCTTAAAGTTCATTAATGTTTAAAAAAAAAAATTTTGCACTCTTTTCAAGAGTTTTGGTTGAATCCTTTTGGGTTTCTTGGCAAGGCATTACACTTAACTCCTATGGGCATATTGTAAATTCTTCTCCTTGTAAATCTTCCACTTGTAAAAGAATTGTATTAAGTCCTACATGCACTATGTAATGGACCTGGGGAGAGGCTAATTTGAGGAGACTGCAACTCCAATATAATTTTTGAACACCTCATAGAATCATTTTTAAAACACTGGGATTATAAATTATGACAAGATGACTTTCATGTAGTTCGGAATGCATGATCTTCATGTTGGCATATATTTGTGTCCTTGTTTATCACTGTCAAAGAATAGCTATGTTACTAGGGTACTTCATTTTTCCTTTTATAGAAATTGACATTTGATCCCGTATTAACATTAAGGGGGAGTGTTAGAACATAATGCTATTAGGGATCACATCCTTATAACATTTATATATGATGTTCTAATATAAGGTTATAAAACCTTATATTATATATGCTTTATAAGCATATCCCATTTGAAATAATTATAATCTAATAACTATTAGATCATTAATTATTTATGAGTTGGGGTTATTGAAAAGGTGTGACTTGTGAAGCCACCCTTCCTCCTATATTTAAGGAGGTTCTCTCTCATTTGAGAGTTGTGGAAATTTTGAGCTTTATGGTGAGTTGTATCACTATGCACATGAGTTATTATTTTCCATGTGCAAGTATTGGAGGAGTGTCCCTAGGTTCAAGTCTATTTTATGATAGACTATATTTGTAAGTGTTTTAATAAAATGATGCTTTATGGGGGTTTTTACCCAAAAGGGTTTTCCCCAAGTATATCTTGTGTAATGTGTATATTTATGTTGGTATAATTCTCATTTTATCTATTTTATGATCTTTTTTATAATGATTAGTATCCTAAGATCCTAAATTCTAGCACAACAACCATAATCCAATGCCATCATCTTCAGTCCATCACAAATTCTAGCACAAAATTTACCAAGGCGAATTTTCACACAATTGACTTTAACTTACATTTTGTTGTCTCCATTCAATACACTATTTGTTTATTAAATTCTAATTGTTGATTTTGACAAGTTTCTATTCTACAAAAGAAATATTCAATCCTTATATATAGTACCATCTCTTTCACAAACAACATTTGCAAGATGCATCAGCAAAAAAAAAGTTCCAAGTGTTGCAACAGTTACCAATATTTCACTTCAAAATATATATTGACATGAATAAACTAATCAGTCATCTTAAGTTTGTCCAATTAAATAGTTTAATTTTGATTCTCTTGTGTTCCCTAGATTAGATTATGAGATACATTGTGTCATGATTAACCATGTTACCTTATTATACTTCTAGCCATATTTCAATCTCATGTGTTAAGTATTATTTTAAAATGATTTTGATTTTAAGACACTATTTGTTTGTGTACAAGTACTCAACCTATTATTAATGGCTCGCTTTCAACCTCTCAAATGTTTCTCCACTAAACAAGAGTCAAAATTCTCTATTTATGATGCCACATTTTTGTAAGAAGCTTCTATAATGGGCCCGTTATTCAAATCTATCTTTTCTTTTTCTTTTCCAAATATAAATGTTTATGCTTCAACTTAATTTAATTTCATATAAATATTTTGCGCAATCAACATATTAAGTAGCAAGGTTAACACATATTCTCATTTTCATATATACATAAATTCCTAATAGTATCTGCTATTTCTTATCTATCTACAAAGCTAATGTCAGAATTTTTAATCATCATTTTAAAAAATTCATGCATTTATCTAAAATAGTCATATCTCTTAAAAAAAATTATTATAATTTAATTTTCTGCCTTTACTTCCTTATAAAGTCTTAACTAATATGGAATGGCTTTCTCTATGAAACACATAAAATGAAATTAAAAACTAATGAAAGCAACCTCTATTTTAAACTCGCAAAGCCTTCTTGAAATTTGACTAACAAATTTTCCAATATTAACATCTATATGTATCATCTCTTGAACAAAAAAAACAAGTTTTCACATCCAACATATAGATAACTAGTAAAATATGGCTCGAACAAACTGAGCATTTTTATTCATTCAAGAATGGATAATTACAGATAATCCAAAAAAATTACTAAAAAATATTGAAAAGCAAATTCATCTTTCTAACATCCTCCCTCACTAAAGTGACTATGTTTGTTTCAAAGAAATGCTACTAGCCACCAACTAAATCATAATTTCAAATATGATATGTAAATTACACGTAAATAAAAACTGTACTTATAATAAATTGAAATATAATATTTAAACTGAATGCAAATAAAATCTATTATGATTAGTGCTTTACCAAATAAAATATTACTCCTCTTTTATATTTATGGCCATATCGGCCAATACTATAGCTACTATTTCATATATGTAAATAATCAGTCAGCCGTAATTTAATCACCTTACACTTTGTTCACTATAAAAATATAAATTAATAACAAGACAAATACTACAATGGTCTTTCAAATATATTATATTATCGAAGTAAATAATTTCATTTGAAATATATGTATCTATTTAACAAGCACAAACCTTTTAATGTTTTCTCCCTTATACTCCGAGCATGGTAATAAACAGCCCGACAACCCGACAACGTACGAGCTTCCCAAAAAAATTTGCCACAACCATCTATGAAGCTATGCATTTATATTTATCTTTTCTTTCGTCCTTGTCCATTCCATCCTTCTTGTTAAAATTTGAAAAAAATCAACCATCTTTATCCATTGGAAAATATATAAGCAAAAAAAAATCAAAATAAATTATTCAAGACAATTCAAAATTAAATTGGTCTTTCAACCATCCACTATTATCAAATTGACTATGTTCACTTCAAACAAACACAACCATCCACAACTACACCATTATTTGATGAATAAAATCTAATATTATTAATCCTTATCACGATTTTAAATATAATATTTAAATTGAATCTAAATTATCTCTACTACTATTGGTACTTTACATAATGAAATCTTTATTTTGTTTACTATTTATCCCCATATTTCCAAGTACAATAATTGCTAATATAAAAAAATAAAAAATAAAAATGACTTGAAATTTTCAATTCAAACATATACATTTTTCCATCAACTAGAACGCTTCAAAATTTACTTGTTCCTTCAACCATGGTAATAAACAACTCAACATACTCTTAACCTAAAGGAAAATTAGTACCTCATTCCATATACGTGTTATCATACAATGAAATGAAACCATTACTCTCTTTCAATTTACAAGAAAAAATGAGAATTTTTTTTTTTTAAGAGTAATCTTCATCGTATTCCAATTTGTATAGAAAAAAACTTTGCCACAACCACCTATGAAGCTATGCATTTCTATTTAGTTTTGCTTTCATCCTTGTCCATTCCATCCTCCTTGTCAAATTTTGAAACAAATCAACCATCTTTATTCATTGAAAAATATATAAGCAAAAAAAAATCAAAATAAATTATTAAAGACAATTCAAAACTAAATTGGTCTTCCAACCATCCACTATTATCAAATTGGCTATGTTCATTTCAAACAAACACAACCATCCACCAATAATTGAAGAATAAAATCTAATATTATTAATCCTTATCACGATTTCAAATATAATAAATAAATTGAATCTAAATGATCTACTTTACATAATGAAATCTTTATTTTGTTTACTACTTATCCCCATATTTCCAAGTACAATAATTGCTAATACAAAAAATAAAATAAATAAATAAAAATATTTCTTAAAATGTTCAATTCATATACACTTTTCCACCAAGTGAAACCCTTCAAAAGTTCCTCGCTATTACTTCAACCATAGTAATAAACAACTCGACATATTCTTAACCTAAAGACAAATTAACACCTCGTTTCATACAATGAAACGAAACTATTACCTAAAAATAGAACGTGCAACTGTTAATACATATAGTACTAAGAAACATTATGTTAAACTACTTTCTATTTATATAGATATAACCCATTTCAAAGCACCATTGGGTGCTTTCAATAGTCATTATTTGTACGGCCAAAAAATCTTCTCAAGATGGCAATTCACGTCTTGTATGTAAACCGCATATAATAATGGCTGCTCTAGTGCAAATGGTTACGTGTAATAGGAGGTTAATCTATTCCAAAATTATCTTTTGGTCAAGCAAATGTATAGACGAGAATGTTGTACCCAAGCGGATAACGAATTACCGTAAGCCGTCTATCAAGAAGAGATCTACAAACGCGTCTAATATTACTGCAACTCTTTATATTCAACTCTTCCTGATATAAAGCACGGGTATTTACCTGCAAATATTTCTGTATCTCTAGGTGTGTAAAGCTTGGTTTGTTTTCTATAAATTTGTATAAAAAAGAAAAATTATATCTATGGTGATGCGACCGACTCCTTGCAGTAGAAAAGTGGGACTTAAAAGAGGTCCATGGACACCTGAAGAAGATCTCCGTTTAATGAGTTATATCCAGGCTCATGGCCAAGATCGTTGGAGATCTCTTTCCAAGAAAGCAGGTTTTTGTTTTTTCTTTTTCAAATTTACAGTCGCTATCTTTATAGGATTAGGGTTAGGGTCATGCTTACTATCTTTCTAGAACAAGGGTTAGGATCATGCTTGAATCTCTGTGTTAATTTTCCATTTTAGGGTTAGGAGTTTGTGTGTATATTTATTTCAAAGATTAATTCATTCCAGGACTGCTTCGATCGGGAAAAAGCTGTAGATTGCGATGGGTGAATTATCTTCGACCTGACGTCAAACGAGGACATATTTTACCTGATGAAGAAGATTTAATTCTCAGGCTCCATCGACTTCTGGGAAACAGGTCACCCTTATTCCATTCAAAATATTCCTTTTTTTTTGGCAAATGAAACAAGTTACTGTAAAATCAGATTGCAAGTAATATAGTATGAAAGCATTTCGTGTGTTAAATGGCTTCAGATGGTCTTTGATCGCGGGACGTATACCAGGAAGGACTGATAATGACATAAAAAACTATTGGAACAGTCACCTAAGCAAAAAGCTTATTAAGCAGGGCATAGATCCTCGCACACACAGACCCCTCTCTGAATCTGAGGACATATGGTGGAACCCTCAAGACAGCAATATGCAGAAAAACATTCTCCAATACACTACAACACCAGAAAGTTCCGATCCAGAAATACATGACAAAGATTCAGATTTCACAATAGCAGATCTTAAGGAGGACCAGATTTGCTCTTCAATGGCTACACCACAAATCTCTTGCTCAGAAAGTGCACCCACCATTTTGCCTTTCGCCAGTGAGGAGGATACCTGTACTGAAATGAGAAATTCTAATTGTTGTGAGACTCCGAAACAATTAACATGCAGCTGCTGGTTTCCTTATTCTCTTCCTGCAACTCCAATGGCAACAACTTGTGGAAATACCAGTTCATTTGTGTACCCTTCATATCTGGAATCACTTATCAATGAAGAGTTTGAGTTCCCAGAGCCTACTATTGGATACAATTCTGTTTCACAGCTGTTCCCAGATCAGTCTGAGCTTCCAAGCCCTAGCTATGAATTCTGGTCTACACTCCACTCTCCTAGCACACATTACCATCCTTCCTGTTGACCTAAGAATATCACTGCAATATATTCCCCTTTTTTTTATGATTATGCATTCTTCATTTAACTGTTTGTATTGTTAAAATTAAACCTTTTGGGTAAAGTGTGGCCATGGTTTAGGCACGTATATGGTTCTCACTTAAAATGTATATAAGAAAAGTGTGTAGTCGTAGTTTCACTATTCCATAAGACTATAATGTGCAGCAAATACAATTGGCAGAAAGGTTATATTCATTATTCTTATTTTGAGATCAGTGTTTGTACTAAGGGACGGTGATTTATTTCTTTTTATGGTATAGAAACATGTTTCATCTGTAAAAATTGAAGGGCTTGAGTTAGTTCCTAAATTTGAATTGCTACTTCTATACCTTAGCTAAACTAATTGCAATTCTGTTTGCATATCTGTGTTAGATGATTGCAATATCACTGGCCACTAATGCTATTTGTTTCGGGAAATGGTGTCTTAAGACCAAATTATAGTTTGTATCGATCTGAGGAAACCTTCCTGCCCTAGCCACTCCAGCTTCGATTCTACAAAAACTGCACAGACATACACTTCAAGGTGAACTTGTAGTCACTTTGGGAATTGTCTATGAAGACATTGATGATCCGCAGATCTAACGGACAGGTTTGATGGTTTTTTTATTGATTTTTTTGTTTTTTATTAGTATGTTTCTGTTTTAAGGCGTTTCTCTATTTGTTTATACCCTTTTAGTTATCCTTCATTGCCGTATCTGCTGAAAGAAGTTTATATGCTTATGTGTAAGCCTTCAATATTTAGATTATATTAAATTATTTGTTTGTTTGTTTCAGTAAGATTATATTAAAAAAGAAGTTGGAAAAGATTATGAGAAGATTTCCAAACACCTGTTGTCATGAAAATCACAGATCCTCCACCATCAAAATTTAGAGATCAAACAAAACTTAAGATATAGAAACAATAATCAGTTTTTAAATTATTTGTTCTTTTAGATTTGATTAGTTATTAACACGGCTAATGGCGGTAGGTAACATTCCAACTTCTTCAATTTATAAGAGAGAATTAACAAATTTAGATTGGTAAGAAATCAGATCTTTGGAAGCTATTTTTTAAATTTAAAGAAAACAGAAACTTATTCGATAAAAAAAAATTCATAAGAACTCAAGGTATTGTGTACTAATTTGAGAAGATTTTGAGAAAGCGTCTTCTAGAATATGATTTAGTGGTGATTGGTATTGATGAAAGAAAAAGATCAAACCATATTCAAAATAACAGAGTTAGTAGTTATGATCACATGAGAATATGCAATGTTTTAAAGACAACTATAGCTTTCTACTCTATAGTTAATTGGAGAAAAAATTATCAAATTAATAAATCTGAAGGGTCAAATTGTATCCATAGAGGATATGATAGAGAAAGGTGAAGAGGAAATTATAGAGTAAGAGGAAGAAGTTCTATGGACCATAGAAATATAGAGTGTAAGAAGAAAAAAATTGACATAAATAAATCAAAATCTAGTCATATTGATAAGTATTTTGAAGAAACACAACACTTCACATTTTTCACATACAACATGGTAAATTAACATCATGAGGTAGGGTGAGGTCCCATAGAAATTTGATGGATTTGTTCAAGGAAAGGCATCTCCAACTAGTGAAACATTCTTGAATAGAAGCGGGAAAGACCCAATTCAGGATCCAAAGTTGCAAAATCTGTGATCAAATATCATGGGAGAAGGTGCAAAATCTGCGATCAAATATCATGGGAGAAGGGACATTGGATAGCTATATGGTTAACATTCTCTTCCTCATTATGGAAAAGGTAGCACGTATTGGGCAGATGGAAGCCTCTTTTGCAAAGATTATTAGTGGTGAGGATTTTATTTTGTAGAAGGATCCAAAAAATATATTGATCACCATGAATCCAGGCTTTAGACCAGGAAGGGGGACGTTCAAGAGATTGGGACAGCAATATAACAACAGAGGCAACCAAATAACTACTAGAGGAAGTTCCCACCCAAATGATTTTATCTTCAAGCAGAGGGTCAATCAAAATAGAATTAAGCAGAAGCATAACAGGGTTGAGGGCTGGGTCTATGGAACCCAGTGGTTATCCCTCCAGTAATCAGCCACCTTGGTATCAAATCTAGCATTGCACTCAGAGATAAAGGGAGAAAAACAAACCTTATTGGAGAGGGGGGTCTTAAATGGTGGCTACTTAAACTATATGATAGGTAAATTAGATTTGTTCGTTAAGTTGGATTCTTGAAAAGTCAAGTAAAATTTGGTAACATGATGATATACAAGTTGATGTAATGAGAAAATACATCTTATTGTAAGCACTAATAATTATAAAACTACTTATATGCATTATACTTTGCATGTGCTAAAATTAAAACATAATAGTGAGTAGCTTATAACAAAAAAAATTAAGACCTATTTCAGGGACCCTTCAAAACTTGTTTTCCCCTAATCAAAAACAAACAAAAAATTAAGAAGTTGTTATTGAAAATAGTATTGAATCTTGTAAAAAAAAAAATTAGGATGTCTGTGTTAAGAACCATGGGTAAAATAGGGTATTTCCTCACATGTTATTTTCATATTGGGTGTATTCTCTCAAAGAAACTATGGATAATTTAGAATTATGGCACAAATGATATTAACATATAACAGTTTAAGGATCAATTTTTCTTCACAAAAAGAATGGTTAGAGGATATCTAGTGATTTAGATCAAATAAGAAGTTTGTTTAGGGAGTGCAACTAGCAAGCAACATTGAGATAGTTTTCTAATGAAAATATTGCGCAGGGAAAACATCCTTTTGGACTTGTGGATGCTATAGTGATACAAAAGAGTGGTCTTTGGATAAGAATTTTCATTTCTCAACTTTTAGTATGATAAATATTTTTCATACTTGGATCTATTTTTTAAAATAAAAATTTAAAGCCTTTGAATACTTGAAATATTTTAAGTCCATGGATAAAAGGTAAAGTGGGTATGATATCAAACTATTTAAAATAAATAGAGAGTGGGAAATTACTTTAATGTATTTCTTTAGTTTTAATTTTAGCAATCATGGCATCACCTTATCATTCCCAAATTAATGGTGTGCATAAATATCTACTTTTATTAATGCAATTCTCTAGCAATGTTATCTATTAGCTAATGGTTGCCAATAGTGTTCTAAAAGGGCTTTGGCCCTCATATTAACTTTATTTTCTTTCGTTTTTATTGGTTTTGGTTATCTTAGTTGTAGGTGTGTTTACGCTAGTTGAGATTAACCAATAGTTTTGTAAAATGGTTGGGACCTTTTAAAAACCCTACTTAATAATTAAAAATAATCATGACATCAAGAAGAAACTTATTATAGTCCAAACTTCCCAAAAATGTCATTGTAGAAAGAAGGAAGTGTACCATTATAGAAATGACACAAAGTATATTATAATAAAATAACCTTTGTAATTGTTATTAGAAATAAATGGTGACAACATATGTTTGGAATCATAGTCCCACAAAAGCAATACAAAGCATCATTCCAAAGGAATATTGGAGTGATCATTTAGCCTTCTATCACTCATTTTCATGTCTTTGGTTGTCCACCATATATAAATCTTTTTATTTAAATTTTAAATAATTTGGATTAAAAATTTCTATTTTGTATCTTTGTGGGATAGTTTGATTTAACTAAGGGTTACATACTTTATAATCCTACCACAAAGAATTGGACTATAAATTAGGATGTCTCTTTTCATTGAGGGGAGGTGTGGTAGGGGAACGAAGTTTTCTAGAAAGAGACATGAACAATTATAGACATGAAATATTGCAATGTTCCTAATCTCCTCACAAGTGCAAGTGGAAAATTAAACTCCAATAATAGCTATAGTTCAATTTCTCTAATCTTAAGTCTACCAAATTTTCTTAGCAACACAAATTTAAGTGATGATTCAAAGTTCAACATTAAATCTAAGTTTTATAAGAAAGATAAGAATGCTAAGTATAATTTATCAAATGAGTACAACAATATGAAATAAGTTGTTGATTTTGTTTTTTCTCATCAAATTCAAGTTGAACCTATGTGCATAAAGAATCCATGAAAAAGAAAGTATGGATTGACGTTATGATTAAAGATATGGAATTAATTTATAAAAATCACATATGGGAATTAGTGTATAGCTTCTAAAAGATAAATAAATTATTTATTTCTAATAGATTTATAAGGTACAATATCATGTTGATGGTTTTGTGAAACATAACAAATAAATATTAGTTTCCAAGGGATTTGCACAAATACCTAGAGTAGATTATTTTAAGATATTTACTCCAATTGTATGATTTTATAGAAGCAAGATTATCTTAGAAATTTTTACCCAATATAACTGGAATGGATGTAAAATGGATGTCAAGTAGACCTTCCCTAGATATATCTATATCTCTATCTTCGTCCCGCTATGTGTGGGTGTGGAAATCTATGTTGAACAACCAGTAGGATCTAATATTATAGTTAAAGAATATTTTGTTCATAATCCTAAAGTTCTATATGGGTTGAAGTAGGCCCCCCACATACTTAGTGTATGAGAATTTATACTTATTTCATGAATAGGTTCTTTACTAGAAGCCACACAAATCTAACCTTGTAGTTCAAACATAATAATGAAATTACCATATTATCATTATTTTTCCTTATGTTTATTTTATTTATAAAGTAACAATAAAATTAAGATGAAGAAATTTCATGAAGAAATGATATAAGAATTTAAAATGCTAAATATAAGATTAATGCATATTTTCTACTACTATCGAATATTTTTTCTTAGATTTAGTCAAATTTGTAAAAGGGAATGTAATTTTTGATAGAGATTAATATGAATAAATCTAATTCCTTGCATAAGTGTATGTGTTTACTTATGAATAATCTTTTATATATTTTACATTCATAAGTAGTTCAATTCATAAGTTTTTATTAATGGTATTGAACCCAAGCTCTTGTTCTTTAGTTGAGTCATCAAACTAGAAGCTAGTGTACAAATAAAATACAATGGTAAGTTAAAATTTTATTAGGAAAACAATTAATACTAAAAAGACATTTCTTACAACTTAGAATTTGAGAACTTTAAATATTCAAAGAATGGTGGAGGAAAATTTGAATCTGCAGAGGGCAAGAAAGAGAAAAAATGGTGGATGTGAAGGAGTTCACATGGAGGGTATCATGGGATATGTGGAGGAGGACGGAAAATATGATGGAGGAGGCAATGCAGTGTGGGATGGTGGAACTCTACAAGTTCCAATATGTGGCAAGGATGCTTCAACTGATAGATCGTCTATCTCGCATGTTGTGGAGGGTCCTAGCGAATTTGCCAAGAAGATGGACACGTCTTCTTCTTCTGATTGCAATAGGAAATGGTCAGCTCTTTTCGGTTCTCCTCTCAAAGGTAAGTCAATTTCCCCTATCTCCAACTATGTAGATCTGACGTCTGGTACCTTCTCTTTCTCTATCCCAGATTGCATTGTGGATATGACCATGGAAAACTTGGCCTGTGTTTTGGTTGGCAAATTCATGGGACCCCGCCCTACATTGAGTCTGTTCGGGATTGGGATCTCGTAAATGGAAACGGAAAGGTTAGATTGAAGTGGTTGCTATGGCAAATGGTTTTTTCTCTTTTTCCTTTCTCTATGACAAGGATTTAAGATCTCTCTTATCTAGAGGCCCCTAAATGTTGGGTAAATCCTTTTTAGCATTGAAAAAATGGGAACCCGACTTTAACTCTAAATATTGGGAATGCAATGAAGCCCCCATTTGGGTTCGCCTTCCTAGCCTTCCCTTGAAATTTTGGGATGAGGAGATCTTTACTGGTTTAGCTGCTTGTTTTGGTGAACTCTCATCCGTGGATCCTATGACTATGGCCAAAATAAGATTAGTTTATGCTCATTTATGTGTGAATATTAAACAATTTACAGATCTCCCCCTTGAGATATTTTTGAATTTCAAGTTGGGAAAATGGGTATAGAAAGTGGAATATGAGTCAATGCCCTTAGCTTGTTCTCATTGTAAGAAAGTTGGGCATTGGGATAGAGACTGGCCGAAGAAAACCTCTTCACAAAAAGTCTAGAAAAAGAAATCATACCAGTTAGCTACTCCTGGGGAGACTCAGCAGAATGCCTTGACTTCTGAGGGGGAGATGCCTCTAAGCCAAGAAGATCAACCTAGGAAGGTGGCACAAAATGATGATATCCATAATATTCATTCTACCAAGTTGGCTCCACCTAAAGATCATGGTGCTTCCCTCTGTTAAAAGGATTCCCCTATACAGGAAGAGACCCAACTTCCTGTTTCATCGACTATGGTTGAGTCTTTCAGCCCGAAAGCCATATCTACGTCTAACAAGGATGATCAGAACCCTTAACTGATTGTGGATGTAAGCAATGCCCTGGATCTGCTTAATTCTCATAATGTTGTTGGGTAGTTAGAAAAGGATACCTTTGATCAAAGGGCCAAGGATGCAAACCCTTTTATTGAAGTCAATCCTAGAGCTGTAGACGCGGCTCCCTTGCACCTTCAATAAATGGCCTTGCTCCAGGATCAGCTGGAGTTAAAACAAGGAATAGACAAAGAGTGGATTGTGGATCAGAAACAAGAGGGGTGGGAAGGCCACCAAATATGTTCAACATGGATAAATAGAGTAAAGAAGAGATTGTGGATGGAGCCCAAAGAACTCTTCAGGAAATGGGGATTGGACCCCCCTCCCCTTATAAATTAAGTTCATCTCCTAGAATATTAGGGGGCTTAGTCACCCCCACAAGCATGATCTCCTCTCTAATTTGGTGACTGGAAAAAATGAAGTTAGTTGTTTTTTAGGACTGTGGAGTTCATTGTTCTGATGTTGATGGTGTGTCAAGTGGTATTTCTTCCTTCTAGAATCCAAGATTAATCCAAGGTACGACTATCTTGACCATCTCTAACTATATTGCCACTTGATTTACTAATTTGAAAGATGGTTATTCCTGGGTCATTTCCAACATTTATGCTCCGAACAATAAAATTGCTAGGAAAGCCCTTTGGAATTCTCTGATTAATGCTAGGAAGTCTTTCCCTAATGAGAAGTGGATTTTTATGGGGGACTTTATCAACCTACTTTCAAATGATGAGAAAATAGGAGGGGCTCTGATCTCTAAAGATAGTAAGCAAGATTTATCAAACATGATTAACTCTTTGGGATTGTTGGATCTTGACCTTAATGGACCTAGATTTACCTGGTCAAATAGAAGTAGTGGCTCTAATCTTGTACAAGTCAAGTTGGATCATGGGCTCCTATCCCCGAACTGGCTAATGTACTTTTCCTATTATCTGTCTTCTCTTTCCAGGATTGGCTCTAGTCATTTTTTGATTATTCTAAGTATCTCCCCCCTCTCTAGAAGGAAATATTTCCTCTTCAGGTTTGAGAAAATGTGGACCCTAAATGCTGACCTATATGATAAAATTGGTGAGTGGTGGGATATTGATATCTAGGGAATGACTATGTACAGAGTGGCGAAAAAATTATCTAATGTGAAATCCAAAGTCCAGAAATGGAATAAATCTTCTTTTGGAAATATCTTCCAGAGGAAAGACTCTCTTAAAAGGGAACTTAATGATATTCAATAGCAGATCCAAACTCTTGGTTATAATCCTCATTAATGGATAAGGAATTTGAAGTCCTCTCTAAACTTCATGTTATCATATATAAAGAAGAAGAATATTGGAAACATCAGTCAAGAGCTATTTGGCTCAAAAGTGGGGACATGAATACCAAGTTTTTCCATATGACAACTTTGAAACATAGAGCTTCCAACAAAGTCAAGAGGATTTGTATCAATAACCAATGGGTAGATAAACAGGAGGAGATGAGTAAGGAGGCAATTCATTTTTTCTCCTCGCTTCTAGCTGAAGAGGGGCCACTAGATATGAGTGCTTAGGTTGACATTATTCGTGAGATTTGCATCAGCATGTCCTAGGAGATAAACAAGGAGCTTACCAGAATTCCTTCCACTAAGGAAGTCAAAGAAGTGGTTTTCTCCTTTGAAGGAAACAAGGTCCTTAGACCCGATGACTTCCCCATGTTTATTTTTCAATTGTTTTAGCATATAGTTGGAAAAGATATTGTGGATTCTGCTAGAGAGTTTTTTTGGCTCCCGCTCTCTTTTAAAGGAGCTCAACACCACCTTCATTGTTCTGATCCCCCAAAAACCGGATTTTAGACCTATCAGTTTATGCAACTCTGTCTAAAAAATATTTACCAAAATTCTTGTGGTTAGGCTGAAGAAAATTCTTCCCCTTTTGATCTCAAAACATCAGGATGGTTTTGTTCCAGGGAGACAAATTGTGAATTCTATCATTACTATTCATGAGAACATTCATTCACTCTCGGTCAATAAGAGACCTAGTTTTTTTCTAAAGGTGGATCTTCTTAAAGATTATTATAGGGTTAAATGGGATTTTTTAATCAAAATGTTATAGGCCTTTGGTTTTTGTGATCACTTAATTCAATTGGTGAATCAATGCATCTCTACTTCGAAGTTCTCTATGTTGATTAATGGATCTCCTTTAGGTTTCTTCTCAACCTCTAGAGGTATCAGATAGGGTGATCCCCTCTCCCCATTTCTTTTCATTTTGATGGGTGAAGCTCTCAGCAAAATTATTCAAATAGAGATCAAGCTTGGAAGGCTCAAAGGGCTCCACCCTTCTTCTCATTTCCAAATTTCTTCTCACCAACAATTTGTGGATGATACTTTGCTGATGGGGGAAAGTTCTACAGTGGAAGCTAAGATCTTGAAGTCTACCCTTAATCTTTATGAAAGAGGATCTGAGAAAAGGATCAGCTTGCCAAAGAGTTATATTGTCTTCCTCAACATGTCTGACCATAGACAAACCAAGATAGTTGATATTCTAGGTTGTAAATTAGCCTCCTTACCAAATACTTATCTGGGATTACTGTTGTGTTCGGGACCTGCTCCTGATTCCTTCTGGTCTAGATTGATCGATCGTTTTCAAAGTAAGCTGGTTGGTTGGAAAGGTGTCCTTTTGAGCTCATCTGGTAAGCTCTAGTTAATCAAGGCCTCCTTGCAAAATCTTCTGGTCTATTCTATGAGTCTTTTTAAAGTTCCTACAAAAAAATTGACCATATGAAAAAAATCCAAAAGAATATTCTGTGGACAGGTAATGAATGTAAAAATTACCTTCATTTCGTGGCTTGGGATCAAGTGTGTCTTCCAAAGAGACTTGGAGGCCCTCTCCATTAAGCACATTTGTGACTTCAACAAAGCCCTCATGGTCAAATAATTGTGCAGGTGCTTGAAGGATTTTGATGAATGGATTTCTGTCTTTCATAACAAATACCATGTTAATGGTATCTTTGCCCAAAGTGTTTTACAAAAATACAATATGCCTGTGGCAACATCTGATCTGTGGGTCAATTTTTCTAAATCCAAAGATGTAATTCTTAAAGGATAAAGATGGGTCCTTGGAAATGGGAGGAAAATTCATTTCAGAGAGGGTAATTGGATCAATCTTATCAGTGTGGATCCCATCCTGAAACCCCTCAAATTATGTCTTGCTAATATTCACATCCCCTCTTTTCCTGTTGATGATTATTAGGTGTGGAGTCCTCCTCAAAAGTTTTTTCTATTTCTCATTCTTTCCACCTATTGACAAGATCCTTTGCTCCTACCCCTTTTTGGTCTAGTATTTGGAACAAGTTGTTGATTCCCAAAATTAATATTTTCTTTTGGCTCCTTATGAAAAATAAGATTCTTTCCATTGAAAACTTATGCAAAAGAGGTATGGCTATTCCAAACAGATGTTTTTTGTGCAAGGAAGACGTTGAAGATGTTACACATCTGCACTGCTCCTTCTCTAGAGATGTTTGGGCTCATTTTTTAGATCTCTGGGGAATTATGTGGCGTCTTCCTAGAAGCCTTTTAGACTATTGGTCCTAGTAGTATTTCCCTTCAAAAAATCATTCTCTCAAAGTTTTATGGTGCTTTATGTTGCCTCATCTGGCTTGAGGGATTTAGAAAGAAAGAAATAACTAGATCTTCAAGGACAAAGAGTCCTCTGCCCTATTTGTTGCTCGAAGAATCCAGGATTCCATTAAGGAAAACTATATCTCTTCATGTCCATCTCACAAGATTGACCCCCTATTCCTATTTTGATTCAACCGAGATATTATCAATAGATGGCATATCAGTTGGGATATTTCTAAACCTACTGTCAAGTTAAAGAAGACGAGAAATAATGTTGTTGGGTTCCTCCCCCAGGTGAGTGGATCAAAATCAATGTTGTCGAGGTGGCTAAAGGTAATCTTGGGCCGGCTGGTTGTGGGGGAGTTGCTCATTTCCACAATGGTAGGCTTGTTTTAGTGGTGGCATTCCCACTAGACACCTAGACAAACCACTTCATTGAGGCAAAAGCCGCTTACATTGGGTTACACATGGCTATCAAAGAAGGGTTCAAAAAAGTGTGGCTTGAGAGTGATTCACTAAAAATCATCAAATGTGTGAGTAAACATATTAAGTGCAATTGGACTATTAAGAATTTAATTCAGGATTGCCACATCATGATTACAAAACTAGACTAATTCAAAATTTCCCACGTTTATCGGGAAGGTAACATGCTGGCAGACTACCTGGCGAATATTGGTTTGGATTATGTGGATATACGGTGGTGGAGATGAAGGGAAAATTTCCCAATATAATTGTGTGAACTGACAAGAAAGGATGGCGATTGTATTGGCCATTCATCTCATAATAATTACGACCATTTGCCAAATGAGTAATGATCTTTCATGAGACTTGAGATCGAATTTCAAAACTAGGGTTTCTAGAGCTTTCTTTTGTATCTTTTTTTCCATTGCTTGGTTCAGGTTTGGTACTTACACCCAATTTTATAGAGGTAGACTTCTTATGGGAGGTGATAAAAATAGAATGGAGCCTACTTCCTATGAGAAATGGGAAAAGAACAGGGAGTTGTGAACAAATATTACTGATGGGGGTCTTGTGCCTTACCTCAAGAGGCTTCATGGAAATGACCCAAAAATGACTGAGGGTTTTCTGAATAGTTGGAAGAAAGGTATCCTCATGACTTTTAAAGCAGATTTTATAATCGATGAATCCTTCATTGCAGAGATAACTGACTTGTATATGCATGGCAATAAATTTATAGGGAGAGAAGGGTGGTGGAAGAATCCATTTCACTCTTCTTTGACAAACAAAGTGAGAGAGAGAAGGTGCGAAAGATGGCCAACGATGGTTATAACAGGAAGGACCTGCAATCACTTTGGGAAGATGTGGCTGAAGTGATTATGAGATACATTACTCTTGATCATCGCTATGCCAATATCTTCTCTTATCCCTTTATGATATAAATCATTTTAGGCATAACAGAATAATTTCTTTGACTTTCTACTTGTTATCTTCTCTTGAACATAGCCTGGCGAACCACGTCATAGTGACAACCCTATCTTGAATGAGGGGTTAATCATGCTCATTATGGAATATGTAAAATATCATGGGGTTAAACCATCCCCAGTTGTCAAGACCCCCAATTATTTGACCAACCCTGATGTACAAATTGTGTCTAACACGGAGATAGAGGATGAGGGTTCTGGTATGGCTATGGACTAGGGGGACCTCAATGTCTCAGAAGATCTGAATTACTATCCCTCTCAAGAGGAGGGTGCCCCACAAAATATTATACTTGGCACTGACAGCAATAGCAGAAACAAACACCCCAAATGGGCTGCCATTATGTATAAAATCCCTAACCCCAATTGATGTAGCAGGTTAAAATATAATCAATATAATAAATGAAATTATAAAAAAAAATTACACAAGTCTGGATCAAATTCTCTTCATTATTCTTCCTCTAAAAACTCCAACCATTCTTTGATTACAATGAAAAAGGGCCTATTTTAATAGTAAACTAAAAATTCCTTTTTGGGCAGGTTTTTACAAAATCTGAAATTTGCCTTTTATGGAAATTTTCAAATCTATCCCAAAAATCATGAAATCTTTTGGAAATCTAAAATAAAATTCCTGCGGCACAAATTGCCAACTTTCTAACCCCATAAATATTACAAGTTCAAAATTAACTAAAAAAACAACTTTCTAAAAACCCAAAAAAAAATAGTAAAAGCTAATTTTGAGGCCTTAGATGAAGGAATCGGGCCCCCAACAAATTGATTTTTTTGAGGCCCTACAAAACTAAGTTTAATTAGAAATCCAAACAAATCCTCAAGATACATTTTCACATAAAATTTTAGCCCAATCGGACAATCGAGTCAAAACTTATGACCCCGCGAAGTCCCTACATCATTCTCCTCTTGTATAAAAGAACGCGACTCCTGCAAGTGGTTGTCCTCAAACTGTTGCCATTGAACTTGATCCAACTTCTACAATTCCCACTCTGGAATCCATGTTTTCTCTGCTAGTGCTAATCCTTCCCACTGTACCAAGCATCTATTGCATTCTCCTTGTCAAGTGCAAATAGTCTTCTTATCTAGAATTTGTACAATCTTCTTCCTTTTCTTACTGGGACTTGTCTGCTACTAATCTACTTCCTCCTCACCATCATCTTCATGAATGTCACCATGAAATGTGTATAAATTAGAAACATTAAATACATGAGAGATATCAAGGTTAGTTGGTAAATCGACCTGATAAACATTGTCATTGATCTTCTTGAGAACCCTGCAAAGATTGACTTTCTTATACTTTAGCTTGTGTATGTGCCTATAGAAAACCTCTCTTTCCATAGATGAACCATCATTAAATAACCTCCCTTAAATAATTGATGTCACGGACTAACATCTATTATGAATTTGTACTTCTCATTAGCTTCCTACAACTTCTATCTCACCTCTTCCTGCAATTGGTGAAGGTGTTTTGCAAATGCTACTGCATCATCTTTGATTCCTTCTCCAAGGGCCAACTACACCAAATCTAGAACACCCTTAGGATTCCTACCATAAACAATTTGAAATGGTTATTTACCTATAGATCTGTTCACTGAGCTATCCTAAGCAAATTCTTCTTCAGGCAATGCCAAATCCCACTTCTTGGGCTTCTCTCCAACAATGCACCTTAACCAGTTTCCCAAACTCCGGTTGACCACCTCTATTTTCCCATCAGTTTGAGGGTGATAGGCACCTCTAAATGAAAATTTAGTCCCCATCTTCTTCCATAAAGTCCTCCAAAAATGACTTAAGAACTTTGTATCTCTATCAGAGACAATGGTTTTTGGCACACCATGCAAACTAACAACTTCTTAAAAAAATAATTTTGTCACCCGTGTCACATCACTAGTTTTATTGCAAGCAATGAAATGAGTCATTTTACTAAACCTATCAATAACCACAAAAATAGAATCATTACCTCGTTGTGTATTTGGAAATCCCAAAACAAAGTCCATGCTCAAATTTGTCCATGGTTCTAGAGGTACGAGTAGTGGCATGTATAATCTTGTATTTTGTGAGTGTCCTTTAGCAACCTGATAGATCCTACACCTTGCCACATATCTAATTATATCACTTTTCATCTTTGGCTAGTAGTATTTATCTTCTATTAAGGCTATTGCCTTATCCTTGTCAAAATGTCTAGCCAAACCACTGCTATGAAATTCCCTGATGATATTCTCCCTTATGGAACCAACTGGAATGCATAATTATTTCCCTTTTAAGAGATAGCCATCTTGCATAAAGTATTCACCTTGAATATGAGACATATTTCCAGCTATTGGATTCTTCAATTGTTCCACAATCTCCTAGAAGTCATTGTCAGACTCATACAAATCTTTTATTGCATCAAAACCAACTACCTTATTCTCCATTGTTGTCATAAGTACAATGCATCTACTCAATGCATCTACAACTTGGTTTTGGCTTCCTTATTTGTGTTTTAAAATAAATTTATAGCTTTGTAAGAAAGAAACCCATTTCACATGTCTAGTACTCAACTTATTTTGTGTGTTCAGGTATTTTAATGCAATATAATCTGTGAACAAGACAAACTCCTTTGGCACTAAAAAAAGCCTCCAATGTTGCAAGGCTTGCACAATTGCATATAACTCTAGATCATATGTAGAATAATTCTTCCTTACCTCATTCAAATTTTCACTAAAAAAGGCTATTGGTTTACTTGCTTGGCTAAGAACAGCTCCAATACCTACATCTGAGGTATCACAATCAACTTCAAACACCATTTCAAAGTCTCGTAATGCTAATATGGGAGCTTCAGTTACCTTCTTCTTTAGAAACTTGAAACTTTCTTCAACCTCATTGGTCCACATGAATTCCTTTCCTTTGGTACAATCTGTTATGGGTGCAACAATACTTCTAAAGTTTCGAATAAACTTTTGATAAAATGTGGCCAGACCATGAAAACTTCTTAAGTTTGTTATGCTCTTAGGACTATGCCATTCTAGAATTTCTCTAACCTTTTTTGAATCCATCTTGATACCTTATGAAAAAATAGCAAATCCCAGAAATACCAAACTCTCTTGCATAAAACTACACTTCTTCAGGTTTTCATAAAGTTTCTCTTTGCTCAACACATCCAATATGATCTGCAAATGGTGCAAGTGCTCCTCTTTGCTCTTACTGTAAATTAAAATATCATCAAAATAAACTAAAACCAACTTACCAATGTAAGGTCGAATCACTGTATTCATTAGTCGCATGTAAGTACTCGATGCATTAGATAAACTGAATGGCATCACCATCCACTCATATAATCCATCTCTAGTCTTGAAAGTAGTCTTCCATTCACCCCCTTCTCAGATCCGAATTTCATGATACCCACTTCTCAGATCAATTGTACTAAAATATTTTGCCCCTACAAGAACATCCATCATGTCATCCAAGAGAGGTATAGAGAACTAGTATTTGATGGTAATTCTATTGATTTCTTTGCTATTTGTGCACATCCTCCATGTACCATCTTTCATTGGTGTTAATAATGCTGGTACAACACATGGACTCATGCTTTCTTGCACCACGCCTTTCTTTATAAGCTCCATCACTTGCTTGTTGAGTTATGCATGTTGTGTGGGACTCATCCTATATGTTGCCTGATTAGGTAAAGATGCTCCCGGAATTAAATCAATATGATGTTGAATATCCCACTTCAATGGAAGACCATTAGGTAACTCATCTGGTATAACATTACTATACTCTACTAGTACCTTCTCTACTTTAGCAGGTATTGGTATCCCTTCTCCTTCCTCCTTTTGTACCATTAATGCATAACAGAATCTTGTCACCATCTCTTTAACAAGCTCTGTTTCAGACAACACATTCTTAACTCCCCCTTCACCCTTAAGGGGTAATAAGATGAATTTTGATCCATCCTTCCAAAGTGTATATGTATTCCTTTCCCCATCACGCATGACTTTTCTATCATATTGCCAAGGCCTCCCCAACAATACATGACATGCATCCATTAGGATGACATCACACCAGACCTCATCTTTGTAAGTCTTGCCTATAGAAAACTTGATCAGACACCTCTTGTCAATAGTAAATTCAATCCCCTTCTTAAACCATGCAATACAGTAAGGATGAGGATGTTTCTCACACTATAAATTCAATTTATCTACCATCTCCCTGGAAACCATATTCTTACAACTACCACTGTCAATAATAACTTGACATACATTTCCCCCTAAGGTGCATCTGGTTCGAAAAATATTGGTTCGAAGCCATGAGTCATCAAAACTTTGAATCAATATTTTCTCCTTCTCTAGGATTACCATGGTTCTCCTTATCATGAGGTTTTCTCCTACATCTCAGGAAACTTCTAGTTCTGCTCCTTGATTTTCAGCTTTAGATAAAATCACCCCGGATGGTCCTCATTGATTTCTATCTTGCATGTTAAAATTTGAGAGCTCAAATGCTTTGTGGCCTTCTTTCCCACACCTACAAAAAGTGAAAGGTCTTCTTTGAATTTCCCATCCTCTACCACCACCATAACCTCTTCCTTTGAAATCCTCAACTTACACCTCCACGTCAAATTTCAGCCCAATCGGACAACTGAGTCAAAAGTTATGACCCGCAAAGTCCCTGCATCACCAATCTACAGGTTTCTGGCCCACTGAATACAACGAAGTCTAAATTAGGAAAAAAAAGGGAAGCCAAAGGAAAGGAGGAAATAAAGCTTGACATCCCTATTAATGTTGAACAAGGGGAACTGGGGGATACTAAAAAAGAGTCATATTTTGATATTCTCCTTAAAAGTTCTATTAAAAGCCAGGAAAATTATTTTCTTTGGGTCAGCAAGGAGATCAACATGGTGAAGGAAGGAATGAAGGGCATCATTGATACTTTTACTGAGATGCCCATGCCAAGCAAAACTAACAAGATTATCCTAATGACATAGAAACTTACAAAAGATGTTAAGATCATGAAATTGGATCATGAATCAAGGATTGGTGAGTTGGAAATAAGCTTGGAAGAGATTAAGGGCAACCTGAGGAATTTAGTTGATATTAGAAGGGAAGCCATGAATAGAAGTTATGAGGGTATTAAAAAGGTTAATGTGATGATTGTAGAGCAAAGAGCCCAACCCATCACTAGTATCCCACCCTGAGGCATCAAACAGAAGAAGAAAATCTAGGAGCCAAATATGCAAGGTACGGGATCACGGGTCACTAGGATCCCCTATACAAGGATGAGGAGAAAGAACCAGAAGAAGAGTACCTCTAGGTTCATCATGGAGGAGCTCGAGGAAATAAACAAGAGAATGATCCAAAAGAATTGGGAGTTGATGCAATCTCTGGTTTAGTGGTTTCTAGTTTTTTTCTGTTAGTGTTTTTTGTGTTTTTGTTGTGTGGGTGTGGCCCCTGTTTCTATGGTTGTTTGTCGTCGTTTCTAGACTAGTTGGCGACTATTGTTTTTTGTATCTCTCTTTGACTTTAGGTTTTGGTTCCCTGTAAAACCCGTTTATCTTAATCAAAAACTTTAAATATTCAAATTTTATTTTTGATTAAGATAAAATGGGTTTTACAAGGACCCAAAAGCCAAATCCAAAAATAGAATAATAAAACACTAACAAAAAAATCCAGAGCCAACTGCTAAACAGAGACAAAAACAAGGGAAACACCCCATAGAGCCTGACTAAAAGACAACATTAAAGCCCTACGAAAACCTACAAAAAACTAAGCAAGAGCTTCCATGAGCTCAAAAATTTTCTCAATAATGTTCTTGTTGATATTTTCCAGCTCCTCCATGATGCTCCTAGTGGACGGGCCAGTAGACACCTGCACCTCCAATCCATGTGGATTAGTATCCGGATTTTTCCTTTTAGATTTAGTAGCAAATGGAAAAATACTGTTTGATCAGATGAGATTTGTGGATTGCAATTTTCTCATTCATCTTTTTACGACCTTCAACATTTTTATTCATTACTTCTTTACTGATGTCAACAAAAACAAATATTCAAATTTTGTTTAGGGTGGACTACCAAATCATTATCCTATCATTAAAACCTTATATATGAATTGTATTATTAATAAAAAATATATATTTTTCTTTAAATCCATGTAACTTTGACTACAAGTCATATTAACTATACAAAAGTTGTACAATGTATCTTCATTAATAAAAATAGGTATTATAGTATGAAAGGAATTGAATGCATCACTCCCAAAAATATGTGTGTTTTACTTTTAATTATTAAATATGTAAAAAATATATTTAAGATTGAGTTTAAGTTTAATTAGAATTAAAGTTATAAAAATATTATATGAAATATAAAAATATTATATATTTATTAGTCAATTATCCATAATTTATATATAAAGTATGTCATATAGTACGTTTTATAATATAAATTACTATTATATTATACAATCTTGTGTTTATATAATAATATTATATATATTTTATTTATCTATATTATATGTTTTATTTATTTATATAGATATATAATAAATATTTTTTAAGGTAAAGCACAAGTGCATAGATATACTAATAATTATAAATATAAACATTATAGTAATAGAACTGAGATGTGAGAATAGTTAGACTGAACAGAGGTATAATATAGAGAGTCATACTAAATTTCTAGACCAAAACTAAGTAACTATAAGGAAGAAGAAAAGTAATAAACTCAAATGGACTTAACAGAGAACAAGGCACACTCTACCATACATGCCCTAGAATGTAGAAGATTTTTACATGAGAGACATCATCCCTCGCACTATATACTTCCTCAAATTAAATAGAGAAAATAGAGCCCCAATATTTACCAAAGAGAGCCACCAAAAAAATTATACATGTAATACCCCTCCAGGAATAATTCTTATGATAGTTATGTTAGATGCTAATGAATCTCATGTATCCCTCTGAATTCCTTTTTGATGATTGAATTTCTCTTGATTGGAATACTTTATGATGTTATTTTGATGATATATTTAGGACATGATCATGATTTTAGGATTTTATGTCGATTCATTCATGATTGTACATGTTATTTAGTAGGTATGATTTACTATCTTGGAATATGACATTCGATAATATCTATATGTTATATCTCTTCTATGACTCTACTAAGGTGAATGGGACGATGTCACATCACTCACTTGTGAGCGATATGTGATGTTGTAATTCTCTTTCACCTATTTGAGTGTTTTTATATGTATATGTATTTGCAAAGGTTTGGTGTTATGCAGTTTGCAAGTACAAGGCATTGACTCCACCTAGTTTCTCAAGTTTGAGCATGCCTACATAATCCTAATGAAAGTTGTGGGAGATAGCATAAGGCCCACTTCTCAAACCTTAGCCTTTTCTCGATACTAGAGCAATGTTTCTTGTCTCGTGTCTACCTGATAGAAATGCCAAATAGGCAATAGTCTGATTCCCTTGGTATGTTGTGTGTGTGTGTATGTGTTTGTGATGCATTTGGATTTAATTTGTTATTGTGTTTTGGTAGATTTTAAATTATTAAATTTTAACGTAAGGTTTTATTTAAATTATGATAATTTAATTTAAATACTTATGTTTGCGTGTATAAAAATTAAATTAAATATATGTGTGTTTGGATAGTTTTACCATATTAATGAATTACAAAAAAATTATTAATATTTAATTAATTAAATTAAAATGTAAGCATAAATAGTTCATAAATTAAGTTATTATTTAAAGGATAAAATGATTATGTTATTAAATAAATATAATGATGGAAATTTAATAATTAAATATAATGGAAATTAAATATAGAAGTTATTAAATTGAAGTAATAAATTTTAAAAGTAAGTTTCTTTTCTTGAGAAATTGGAGGAAACCTTTATTATTCTGGAAAATTACTAGAAGGGGGGATCTTTTCCTTTTCATGTTTTTAGAGGGTTTTTGGAAAATTCATGGAGGTGATGCTGAATTTTTGGAGGAATTGGTGTGGGGATCGTGCTTCATTTGGATTTTGTGCTTCTTCGATCTTCATTATTTTTATGGATGTGATTTTGAGGTAGGGTTTCAATTGCCATTGTTTTTGTTTTTGAAAAGGAAATTATCTCTGTATAGTCCATTTGTTCTTAGATTATCAAATGAGCCCATCTTGCGAATTCACATGTATGGGATCCATTCAATAATCTGAATGAGTATTTTATGATTTTCAATCAACTCTATTTGCAATATGTAAATTTGTTCATGGATGTTTGAAATATTTAAATAAATCACATCTTTTTGATGATTTGTGGAATTGAGGTTTCCTTGGTTTTCTGCTAGATCTCTATTTGTAAAACCTTTATATAATATGTGTGTGTGTGTCTATATACATATATATGTATATTTGTATATATATATACATCCATATATATTTATATACATATATAAATACATATATATATATACAAATACATACATATATACATATACATATACATATATATATAGATATATATATATATATATATATATACATATACATATATATATATATATATATATATATATATATATATATTCGTACTTATATCTTGATCCTTTATATTTTATATAACTTATCCCATAATTTATTAAATTCTTTTTTATATACTTTGCAATAAATATATAGAGAGAGATAGATTATTTGTTGATTTATTTAAATATATTTATTAAATACCTTTTTATTATTATACTATGGTTTTTTTTTGGGAGGGGTGCTATTTATGGTTGATTGGGGTAGTGAGGGGTGGCATTGCATCTTCCCACGCCGTGGGGAGGCAAGCCTCCACCCACGAATGTGGGGAGGCGTAACCTCCACCCACACCATGGGGATCTTATCTCATGGTTGCAGGAAAACTTTAAAAAAAACATATACAAGTTTTTTCCTTCAAACATTTCAGTTTCCTAAGTTTTAATTAGTTTTGAATAAATGAATCACTTTATTACTTAACCTTTTCCTTCCTTATTAAATTATATGAATGACTTTAGCTTAGATTTAGAACATTTACTTTTCTATTTCATAAACTATTATTATAATATTATTGTTTATATTCCATATTCATCAAAGGGATCTTATAATATTAATACATGGTTTACTTAATATAAATATCTTATAATTTTCTTTATGGATATGTATTGGGAATTGAGAGAGATCATGCAATTAGCTTTAATTTTATGAGATAGAAAACTTGTAAATATAGATTTTTTTGAATTATTTAATTTTTTTTTTCTCTCAATCAAAGATAATCATTTTTTATTAATAGGAAGTAATTGGGGCATAGATAAATATTTATTTTGTCAATAATATATATTAATGGTATTTTAATTTATATATATGTTGTAGCTATGGGGATTGTGATTTATTTGGATGGTAAATAATTAATCGTACTTAATTGAACTAGGGTGGTATAAATAATTTAAAAGCAAACAACGTGGGTTAACTGGATTAAATTTACTTTGAATTATTTTGTATCTTATTTGTAAATATTTAGTGTTTATTATTATTTATTAATATTATATTGTCTTGAATAAATATTTGTGAAATGGACTTTAAATTACCTTTGTTGCTCTGTCATATATTTATATTCTCTTAATCGAAAATGTCATGTATAGTTTGATATTAATTATTAATAGTACTTAAAATTATTTTCTCATGGTTGATATCTAAATTAAATCCATATGCCTATGATGCGAATATTATGGACCTTGGAATTCTTTTGATGTTTAATTAAACCAAACCCTTGACCTTTCATGTTATAGCAACCTAAACCAATAGTTGTAAAGGTTTTGTGTCTTTTGTGTTGTTTTGCCCTGAATGTCTTTTGGGGGCTCTAGAGGTTGGTCTTTGAGCTTTGTCTTTCTTGTCAGTAATATTATGTTTGTATTATGCATGGGCTTTACTTATGAATGGCTATGGTGACTTATCAGTCTCTTGGTTTTATAACTTTACCCTCCTTATGGGATTGAGACATGTTGTGCTCTTGTTGGAAGCTTTTGTATTTGATGTTTATGTGCTTGAGATGCGATCTAATTCCAGACTTGATTGGAACTCATTATTTGGCCTATGGCACTTCTGATTCTTTTAATGAGACTTACGAGATTATTTTATGATGATTCTATTGATGATGGTTGGTTTTGGGTAGGCTTAGTGTCATGAGGGGGAGTGGCTTCCAAGTGGGGGTCGGGACCCAATGTGGCTTCCAGGATAACCCATTGGAATTTTTTCTTAATAAGTGATAACCTAATTAATGAACTAGAGGGTTGGGTAATTAAACATATTAAACAAGATAATGGATGCCCGTTCATGGCTTGAGTGCTCTTTTAGGCTCAAGATGAGGTGGGAAGGCCTGGAATGGCATAATCAACTACCTTGTCCTCTTGAAAGGTATGTTGGTTCTGCATGAGACTTGAATGGGGGTCGGGGCCTTTGGAGACTTACCAGGCTAACCCTTATCAAGATATGCGATGAAACTCTTCCCTTGTGAGCACTAGTGTCATACCTCTATGGTTGTAGCAGGTCCAGAGTATTCCTGTTTAGAGTTTTGTCTATGTGTATCTTGTTTGTGACTTAACCCGATCGAAGTATATTAAAATCATGTTTTGTTTATCCTTTTTTGTGCTTGAGCGCCTTATGTCTATCTCCTAGCATGAGGCTGATCCTTCAGGTTCCATGTGGTCAGGTGGTAGTTGTCTTCTTCCATTGGGGATTCTGGACATGTTTCTACATGGTTTGGCTTCGTGTATTTTCCTTTTTCTTCACTTTTAATTTGGTCAGTTGAGTGAGTTAGGTAGACATATCATACTTCTACCTTATGGTGCATATGTGTAAATCATATGTAACTATATTATGTGTACGCCTTTGAGGCCAGTGATGTAACTATGGTGTAACCATGATTAACTATCTTGTAATTATAATGTAATTTTCATTTTAGTGAAATATGGTTTAGGTGATGAGTTTTATAATAGTATATAGAATTCCAATCTAATATAATCAAATAATTTCATGTTATTTGTTCATTATCTTACATGTCATAGGAAATATGGCTATAAGTTATTCAATGAATCTTAGCTTTAGAAGTTAGTTAAATACAATGTAGTTTCATGATTCATTTTTATGTATGGTTAGTATAGTAACAATGTTGAGTAACCTTAGGGGATGGTATAGTGGTCTTATTTCGCTTGTACAATTTAGTTATTCATATCCTTTTACCATTGTAGAATGCTTGCTTAACGTTTAAAAAATATATATTTCACTCTTATTTGAGACTCTTATTTGAGTATTTGGGTTAGATCCTCTAGGGTTTCTTGATGAGGCATTACAATACCAAAAATAAGGAAAACATAAATAGCTTGCAACCAAAATGACACAGAAGGCCCCAGAAATAACCTTTTGTGTTATTGATGCAAGAGCGTCCCCGGTTCTTGGCAATCTTGCATCAACCAAAAATATTTCATTTCTGTTTTGCAGTTTAAGCATTTCATTCTACATTTTTTGGCATTGGCTCACCAGATCTTGAGGAGTTGGATTTTTGCTTGAGGACTTGATCATCTACCTTATTCCCAAACCGCGGAGCATTTGGATCATTTTTCGGCAAGTTATCGCTACCGATTTTTGAGATAGTTTTCTAGCACCGATTGCCTGAACCTATTTGCATTTGTAATCTACTAGGATCTACCAAATCCCTTCCATAGCTTGTGGATCCCTGAACGTTGATTTCGATGTTCCTTGGCGTGTGATTGACCCTCCCTTTAATCTACACTTCATCCTTTCAATTTTCTGGAGGAATTTCTTTGGTGGAGGCCGACCTTGTTGTTCTTTGACATTTGAATCTTTTTCGGCCGATCGGATCCCCTTGGATCGTATAAATCATTGTAATTGAGCATTATAATGTAGATCAATTAAGATATAGAATGTAGAATATAGATCTTAAGATTTGTGTCACGGTTGTGACCTATTATGTAATTAAGCATGTTTAAGTAGGCCAGTGAGCCGGTTTCTGTAACCTGGTTGTTACCAGTTGATTGTAATCAATTTTCATGATATAATTCATCCAGATATGCATTTTCTCCATCATATCCTTATGTTTCCATTGTGTTTACTCTTGTTGACCGGTCCAGATTTATCTCTTTGAGGTCCCTCCTAACCGGAGAAGAAGCCCCAGTAGAACAAGTAAACCCACTGGCGATTGATCCAAATGAAGAGAGGTTTTTGAGGGTTTTGAGTAGGGTGAATACTAAACCACATTTTATCCCACCAAAATATGATGGAAAGTTGGATTCAGATGAATTGATGGATTGGATCTCGAAGATGGAGAAATATTCTTAATTTGAGAGCATTGTAGAGGAGAGGAAGGTGAAATATGTCTATACCTGGTTGAAAGGACATGCATCTCTTTGGTGGGAGCATTTGCAAGTTGATATAAAGAGAAGAGGTAAAGAGAAGATCAAGACATGTGATCGAAGGGTTGCTAAGTTGAAATCAAAATTTATGCCAACTGATTATCAAGTGAATCTATTTCGAAAGTTGTAGAATTTGAGGCAAAAGGAATCTAGTATGGAGGAGTACACTGAAGCATTTTACAAGTTGAATATTAGATTTGAACATGTTGATGATGAATTTCAATAAGTTGCAAGATATTTAAATGGATTGCGGATGACTATACAAGATGAACTCAATTTGATCAAATTGCATAGTGTTGAAGAAGCTTACCAGTATGCCCTAAAAGCAGAAGAGAAGTTGAAAAAAATACATGAGCAGAGACAAAGAGGTAGAGGTGGAAGGTTTTCCAGAGGAATATTTAAAGGAGTAAGAGGATATATCGGTAGAAGAGGAACTTGTACGGATTAGAACAGGGATAAGGAAGTAAGCAAAGAAGGTAATTCATACTGGCAGGATGATAAAAATTTCTACCGAATGAGAGAACCAGATGGTTAACAGAATGAGAATTTTGGAAAAGATGATAGAAGACAAGATAAGAGAATGTTCAGAGGAACTTGCTTTAAATGTGGAGGAGAATGACATTGTGCTTTCGCGTGTAAGAAGACATAGAATATTAGGAGAACAGAAGTGGTGGAAGAAAGCCGCACTGGATCATCTAATAAACCATAAGATGGAGAACTGTTGATGATGAGGAGAGCTTTGTGTCATACCAGAGGAGATGAAGAACCCTTGTAGAGGAGAAATTTGTTCAAGACCAAATGTAAGGTATCTGGTAAGTGATGTAGAGTTGTTATTGATAGTGTTAGTTCAGATAATCTTGTTTTAGAAGAGATGGTGAATAAGTTGAATTTGGAAAGATTGAAACACCCTAATCCTTATCAGATACCATGGATTCAAGATGATCATAAGCTATTAGTAAGTGAGCAATGTTTGGTGAAATTAAAAATTGGGAATTATCATGATGAAGTCTTGTGTGATGTTATGCCTATATATATTTGTCATCTTTTGTTGGGTAGACCTTGGAAATTCAATAGATAGGCAATACATGATGGGAGAAAGAATACATACACTATTATGACCAATGGGATGAATCAAACCTTGTTTCCCTTGGAGGAGCCTTTGAAGAGTGAAGTCTGTACGAATGATAGAATCTATTTGGTGGATGGAAGAAAATTCCTACATGGGATGAGACATGAGAATGTGTGCTTTGCCTTAGTTCCTATGAAGATTGAGAATCTAGAGAATGAATAAGAACAACTGGAAGAGATAAAAGAGTTGTTGATAGAATATGAAGACATCATTTCCAATAATGTGCCTGATGGATTACCACCTGTGAGAAGTATCCATCATTGCATGGACCTGGTTCCTGGATCTAGTTTGCCTAACAAAGTTGCACAACTGGCGGAGAATTAAGAGTTGAATAGACAAGTGCATAAATTGCTGAAGAAATGTGCGATCAGAGATAAGTTTGATTCCTTGTTTAGTACCAACAGTATTAGCACGTAAGAAGAATGGAGAGTGGAGGATGTGTACCGATTCCAGAGCAATAAATAAGATCATAGTGAAATACTAGTTTCCTTTGCCTAGGATGGATGACATAATGGATTGTTTGAGTGGAGCCAAAATACTTTACAAAGATAGACTTGAAGAGTGGATATCATCATATCAGGATCAAAGAAGGAGATGAGTGGATGACAACATTCAAGACAAATAAAGGGTTGTATGAATGGTTGGTGATGCCGTTTGGATTGACTAATGTGTCGAGTACTTTCATGAGGCTGATGAATGAGGTATTGAAGAAATTCTTGGGTAAGTTTTTATTGTATATTTGGATGACATTCTAATTTTCAGTAAGACAAAAGAAGAGCATTTTTTTTCATTTAAGACAAGTTTTGCAGAGGTTCAGAGAAGAAAAGTTGTTGATAAATATTAAGAAGTGTACTTTCATGAAGGAAGAGTTAGTCTATTTGGGATTTGTAATATTTGAGGATTGTTTGAAGATGGACCCTGAGAAAGTAAAAGAAATTATTGAATGGCCTACATCAGAAAGCATTGGAGAGGTCAGATCATTTCATGGATTGGCTAGTTTCTACTAGAAGTTCATCAGAAATTTCGGTTCAGTTTATAACCCTATGACCGAGATGATGAGGGGAGATAGAAAGGAATTCAAGTGGACCACCAGAGAAAACAAAACTTTTGAATTGCTGAAGCAGAAAGTGACTGAGAAGACTCTTTTAGCTTTACCGGATTTCAATAAAGTATTTCAAGTGGATTGTGATGCAAGTGGAACTACAATTGGAGCCGTATTGAGTCAGGAAGGGAGAGCAGTATCTTATTTTAGTGAGAAATTGAATGATACTCGGAGAAGATATTCAGTGTATGATCAGGAATTTTATGCCATAGTTCAAGCCTCGAAGAAGTGGAGACATTACTTGTTCCCAAAGGAGGTTGTGTTGTATATGAATCATCAAGATTTGTAGTATTTGAAGAGTCAGAGTAAGTTAAATTAGAGACATATGAGCTGGGTAGAATTTTTGCAGAGTTACACATTTGTGTTGAAGCATAGAAGTGGGAAATATAACAAATTTGTTGTTGCATTGAGTAGAAGAAAGAATTTGCTGACAGAAATGAGAGTGACAGTATTAGGATTTGAGGAGTTGAAGACCTTGTATGATGATGACCCGGATTTTGCAGAACCTTGGAGAGCATGTAGAAAACCGGTTATGGTAGATAGAAGAAATTGGTTGGATTACTTCATTCAGGATGGGATGTTATTTAGAGGAGTTCAGTTGTGCATACCTAAGAGTTCTATGAGGGAGACTCTGATAAACGAGAAATATAGTGGAGGATTAGCCTAACACTTTGGTGTTGATGAAATAGTAGCAGTGGTGAGTGAGCATTACTTTTGGCCTCAGATTCATAAGGATGTTAGGAAATATGTGCAAAAGGTAGTAGTCAGAATGTAGGATTATATAAGCCTTTGACAATACCAGAGAGACCTTGGAAGGATATAAGCATGGATTTCATACTTGGATTTCCTAAAGCATAGAGAGGGAATGATTCTATATTTGTGGTAGTGGATAGATTTTTAAAAATGGCTCATTTTGTGCCTTGCAAGAGGACATCAGATGCAATGCATATAGCTAACCTATTTTTCAAGGAAGTGGTGAGATTGCATGGATTACCTAAGAGCATAGTTTCAAACAGAGATACTAAATTTGTTGGTTATTTTTGGAGAAAACTTTGGAAGAAGATGAAGAAAGATTTGAAGTTCAGTTCTACTTTTCACCCACAGACTGATGGACAGATAAAGTAGTTAACCAAAGCTTGCAAAATTTGTTAAGATTCTTAGTTGGAGACAAAACTAGAAGCTAGGATTTGATTCTTGCACAAGCAGATTTTGCCTATAGTAATTCAGTAAATCGGAGTAGCGGAAGGACACCTTTTGAAATTGTTACCGGAGCACACCCTAGAGGTATATCTGAATTAAAAGATATCAGTAGTGAAGACCGGAGAAATTCAGAAGAAGAAGAATCTGTAGATCACATAAAGGACTTACATATTCAAGTTAAGTAGAATTTGGAGGACATGAACAACAAGTATAAAGAGAAAGCAGATGAGAAGAGGAGACATAAGGAAATTTGAAGCTGGCAATGAATTGATGTTGTATCTGAGAAAATAAAGATTCCCATTTTGAACTTATAACAAGTTGCAGATGAGGAAGTTTGGACCTTGCAATATTTTGAGAAAGTTCAGTTTTAGAATATGAAGTGGAGTTATTAGATAGTCTGAGTAGTTCACATGTATTTAACATTGTAGATCTACATCAGTATCAAGAACCAGAATTCAGTGAGGATAATATTGCGCACTTGGAAAAAAAATTGCCTTGGAAGGAATCAGATCAGATTGAAGACATTTTGGATAGTAGGATTGGGTGTAGCACCCGGAGTAGTCAGTATAAGGAGTATCATGTGAAGTTAAAAGGCAAACCAGTTGAAGATTCATCTTGGATTTATCAAGCAGAGGTAGACCACCTTGGTTTTCCTTTGACCCCACCAAAGTGAGAGACTCACTTTTTCAATAACCCCGGATGTCTGATGCAGGAGCATCCCCAGTTCTTGGCAATCTCGCATCAACCAAAAATATTTCCTTTCTATTTTTCTTTCTATTTTGTAGTTTCAACATTTCATTCTGCATTTTCTGGCATTGGCTCACTAGATCTTGAGGAGTTAGATTTTTTCTTGAGGACTTGATCATCTACCTTATTCCCAAACCGCGGGGCATTTGAATCATTTTTCGGAAATTTATCGCTACCGGTTTTTGAGACAGTTTTCTGATACTGGTTGTGTGGACCTATTTGCATTTGTAATCTACCAGATCCCTTTCGTAGTTTGCGGAGCCCTGAGAATTGATTCTGATGTTCCTTAGCGTGTGACCTACCTTTCCTTTGATCTACACTTCATCCTTTGGATTTTTTGGAGGAATTTCTTTGGCAGAGGCCGACCTTGTTCTTACACGTTAGGTCTTGTTCTTCAGTATTTGATCCTTTTTGGGCCAACCAAATCCCCTTCAATTGTATAAATCATTGTAATTGAGCATTAGAATGTAGATCAGTTAAGATATAGAAAATAGAAGAAAGATCTTAACATTTGAGGTCCCGGTTGCAACCTGTTATGTAATTAAGCATGTTTTAGCAGGCCAGTGAGTCAGTTTCTATAACCCGGTTGTTACTGATTGATTTTTATCAATTTTCATGATATAATTCATTCATTTTTACAATGCCTCCATCATATTCTTGTTTTTTTTTTGTGTTTACTCTTGCTGACTGGTCCAGATTGATCTCTTTGAGGTCCCTCCTAACCGGTGATTGCACCAGTTATTTTCCCCCACTTTTTCATCATCGAATTTGTTCTCTCAAGGATGATTATCACTAAAATTGTAACCCGCTAAGTATTCTTTAGGATTTTTTTGTGATATACATTTACACACTATTTCTACATCTTTTGATGATAAGGTTGATGAAGCATAAACTTGTAGAGTGCATAGAACAATTTTTAAAAATTGGCCTCAGATGGAGAGATCATGTTTGAAAATATCCCTAATTTTCCTTCAAATAACTTGCATTTATTTGACTCTAGGATAATCTTCATGGAATTGTACAATTTAGCATATTGTGGTTTCTTAACCAAAAAATTCTTGGGAAAGATACCTCTAACCCAACACTTACCCTTCAACAAATCATATTTTTTGAGATAATGTCTTTCTTGACATATTGAGACCACAAATGAAATAGTGAGCCAAAGTTTTACAACACATAAAAATAATTTGAGAGATATGCAGAAACTACCTAAAAGGGATATAGGTGTCGTAAGGCCTTGGGGTGGATTAGGTCTTCTCCTATATTATTAACAATAGGTCCTCGGGTCTTTACACAGTCCCAAGAAAATATACACTTCATGTTCTCTAGAGTGAATTCTCTCGAAGTTACAAATTCCCATTTAGAGATGGAGATAGAGATTCTTTGGTTGAGAGGCTTGCATTCCATGGAAATCATAGATGAATAAATCAAAGTTTGAAACAGAAAAGATGAGGCCTAGAATGGAAACCTTCTTGCCTTAATAACCCCAACTCTCTTCAACCTCACGATCCTCAGCATGCGATGACATTAGAGATGAAATAAATTTCACTTGAGGGAGGAATGTGAAGTGTCAATCAAGGATCAAATGAGAGCCTTAAAATCCTCATTGTTGTCCCAACTTTGCACTTTCCCTAATAAGATTTATTTTCTAGCACGTACACCCGACTTCAAGGGTGACATGAGCTATCAAGAAGTAGCTTAGCATGACACATGGCCTTTGATGTGACATTTCTTCTATCTAATCATCATCATAACCAGGGAGAAAATATATCAAAGACATCATAGGGAATATTATGCTTCTCATTAGAAGACCCTTCTAATAGAATAATTTGTGCCTTTCAGTCTGCATCATCATTTCTAAGCATTATTCCGTTGGGGATGAATGCAAGAAATGAAATTAAGAAAACCATCACCCTGGTAGTGAGAACCTAAAAAATCCAACACACATCAGAGATAATCAACAAAGAGCTTTAGATAAAGCTATAAGTGCTAATTCTCCATCTACATGGGTTTGAGCCCTATTTAGCCTAATCTCCCCTTTCTTAAGTTCATATCCTTTATTTTCTAACACATTTGCAAGCCCATTAGCTTCCTTGAAATGGTGTTTAATGATAAAATCTTCAAGCCTTTTGAGAATTTGCCACACCTCCTAGAGAACATATATCAAATTTTCCAACTTGGGTCTTCAAATTCTTTTAAATTTGATATCACATTCATTGAGTCCCTTTCAATAAAAATTTTAATCCCTAATTGAAAAACCAAACAAAGACCATATACTAAAGTAGTGGCTTCCACAATGTTATTTGTCCCATTTGGAATTCTAGTTGCTCATGCCTCCAATACTTCTCCTTTGTAGTTACAAATGACAAATCTAACCCCTGAACAACCTAGGTTCCTTTTAGCTGCTCCATCAAAATTAAGAATCTAGTGACAATATTCCAGAGGATCCCATTTGACATCTTTTATTCTCCTCTTCCCTACTGAATTTTTAATGAGGTTGGACTTAAAAAGGAGGGTGATCCTATTGGGAAGAGACATTGTACATGTTATCAAGTATTGTCATTGATGGAAACCCAAGTCAATGTATCCACCCGCATTGCATTATTTGATCATACCAAAAGTCATATTGAAGATTTGTTCAAGTCTGACAAGCTAAGAACAGAGCATCTAACATTGTTCAGTATTTTGGTCGGTACTTCTTTTTCAGGATAACATTTTTTATTGTGGATCTAAGGGAAGGTTTATGGATGTCTGGAACACCCTATTCCATAGTTTTGGTCTTCGATGATGATTAGTGTGGAAGATAGAAGCTTCTCAGTACCATTTTTTGGTTTGATAGTGCAAAACGACCAACTTGTATGGATAATCCTTATGCAAGTTAAGTGGAATATCTTAAAACAATACCAACTTTGCTTCAAGCACCATATTTATTACTTGCAGATTATGGATACCTACTCTTCCCCTCGGTCTAGTAATGCAGCATGTGTCCCATGCAAGTAGGTGATTCTTATCCTTCTTCTCCTTGGGACCCTTCTAAAGGAAGTGTTTGACACTAGATTCAGTTGCAGATAAGACGCCTTTTAGAATAGGCAACACTGACATAATATAGTTCAAGATTATGGCCAAGATAGATTTAATCTTGAGGATGCATCTAGCTAGTGAGAGGAATGATTTTTTCCATAGTAAGATTTTATTTTGAATAGAGGTGCTACTTGACCAAAAAATACTCTTGTTCCTCCCCACGAACAAAGGGATACATAAGTATTTTTATGGGAGAACATCCAATTTGAATCCTAGAAAATTAGTGACCTTGGGGGTGAACTCATAATAATGGTTACCACTTTAACCCATGAAGAGAAAACGTGGGGGTGGTAGTAAAAATTAAAGGTTGTTCGTACAAACTGTGGGGGGTCGAACAAACTACCCTTTGGGGTTCCTTCAAACCCCCATGTTCGTACAAATAGGTGACCTCGTTGGGGTTAATTTGAACTAATTTTTTTAAAATATTTTATTGGGTTTGCTAAAACCCCCCTTCGAGTGAACCCTCTTAAATAATTTTTTTAACTAATACTATATAAGCCGAATTTTTATGTCTTTGTTTCCCAAATATTCAAAAATATTCCTTACCAACTTTCACTTCAAACTTTTTGTACTTGTAACTCTTTCAATTTACCATCTCCGTCATGCTAGTATCTTCATTTCTCAAAGGTTATTTAGCCAATTCTCCACATGTTTCACAAATTCCTTTTATACAATCTATTTGATCGATTGCATTATCATCTAATTTATCACATAAGATGGATGTTATCAATTGACTTGTTCACTTAGGAGGAGAATTTTCATAATCATCACTATCTTCTCTAATCTTTTAAAACACCTGATAGTAGAGATCAAATTCAATACATATGATAATGACAACAAGCTTCAAAGACTTTGTTTACCTTCACATTATATGGCCTTAACCTTTCAAACATTGTTTGCCCAATCTTCATATGAGGGTTTGGATTAGTAAACATCACATGTACAATTCATGTTTTGTTGTTTCTAACCACTATTTTACATGGAGATCATAACAATCAGCTCCAATCCTATGTTTGGTAAAATCTCTAATATTTAATAAAGATGAGTATCATCATTCTAAAAACTTGACACCAAGTTCCTAACAACATCTTAAATCCTATCAAAATGAGGATCTCTACACATAAATTCCCAATTCCCTTTCTAGGTAGTATCATCCAAAGTCTTTCTCCTTTTCACATATTTTGATATTGTCCTTCTACTAAAACTAAACTTAGATGACAATGAAGAGATTTACCTTTTTTGGAGCACTTTTTTAATTTATTATAGATGTCAACATCACTCTTCTTGACATAGTCTTATCTTTTTATCAAGACTTTTTCCCAATATTCACCAAACCTTTCTTAACATTTTCAACAATAGATTTTTGTAGCTGAGAAGTTTTTCCTCTTTATATTTGATGTATCTATACCTAATAATTTTAACACATCTATTAACTCAGTATGAGTAAGTACAATTAATAACAATTAGGTTTTCTCTAGTGTATCAAGATAATTGAAATGAGAAATTATTTATTTTTAACTTTTATTCATTGAGCTCCTTTAAGTATGTCTAGGTTGTTCACTAAGATGTTTCAATTCATCCACATCCATTTCAAGTAAATGATCTAAATTTTTATAAGAAATATTTCTCTTCACCCATTTAACTATATCCACAATATGCTCATCCAAACCATTAGAAGGTAATAAGCCTGACCACTCTCCAACTTCAATTGATTCAACTTGGGCCTCCTACCTATGTTCGAAGGGTTTTTCATTCAAACCCACTTCCTATGCATCTCTCCCCATAACTCTTCAGCATTCTACAAAATTTTGGCCTTCAAACCTGTGCTTGAAGGCTCAAATGGGATAATCTTGACAACCCAAAATGTAGGATGCTAGTCCTCGAAGCAAGATTTCCAACAACTAGAATTTTATTACATACTGAGTTTATTATGATCTTGTTTTTAAAATTTTACCTAACATAGGTTTTTCACTGAGTATAAACTTCTCTATTCAATGCATTGGGAAAAATAGTAATAAACTAATTCAAAAATATTCAGAAAAATATCTATCTCCTAGGTATTGATGTCTTCTTTCTAACAAAAACAAAATTTATTTTTTATATGCATGGAACAAGTAATGTTTTCAAACATACAACTATGTCTAAATTATAATTAGTCTGACTTTAAAACTTAATAAAATAAAAATATTCAATATATCACTATGCAACCAACTCCATTCCCTAGGTATTGATGTTTCAAACCAAAATTCAAAAGAATTGAGTTTTTATCATTTAAAGAAAAAAAAGTTAAGCATTTCAAGATGCATCTCACTCTTAAAAATTGTTGTTTACTATTAAAAACTACTTTTCAAAGGAGATGGAAAATGGATACAATTTTTTTCAAAAAAAAATTTAAAAAAATATATTTATAATTTGTAGACAAGATGTTACAAATCACTAGTTTACATCATCTTCCAATTCTTAATGGTTTAAAAGTTATAGGTGTCGAAAAGTCAAGGTATTTTTTAAAATGTTCATCTAAGTGGCAAAATTCGTCAAAAAGTGTAACCCACTATTGTGGGATCACCCTTGGCTAAAAGAAGAGGGGAGAAGTTTAATAAAAAAACTTTAGATTTTGTAGCATTAATCTTCTAACCCAAAATGACACAATATTTATCCAAGATCTGCTTGATAATTTTGACTTCGCTCAATGAGGCCTCCCCAAAAAGTAATGTATCATTAGCAAACAAGATATGTGTATAATCAACTTGTATGTGAGGAAATTTAATTCCTTTCCAAACACCCCTTAAATTGTGTATTGATATTGATTTGGTTAGAGAATCTACCAAAAATAATAAATAGTAAAGGCAATAGAGGATTTCCTTATCAAACACCCTATGTGGAAGAGAAGAAGCCAAATGGACTTCCATTTATAATTATTAATAATATTTCTCCTTAAATGCAAGTGATAATCCAGTTGATCCAAACTTTTGAAAACCCAAATCTTAACATTACTTGCTCCAAGAATTTCTAGTGAACCCTATCATATGCTTTCATCATATCTAATTTGAGGACCATTTCTTGATATTTGACTTGATTCATAAAATGAAGGATTTCATGGGCTATAATGGCCCCCTCAGAGGTCTCCTTCCCCTAGGACAAAAATACCTTTCTCCTTTGATATGAATGAGGAATCAATTTTGGTAATCTCAAATAGATAGCCTTCGTAAAGATTTTGTAAATAGTATTACAAATGGGTATGGGTCTAAAATATGAAAAGGAAGTTGGAGAATGTAATTTGGGAATGAGGGAAATGAGTGTAGTATAAAATTTCTTGAGGATAATTCCATTATGCCTTGATTCCTCCACTAATTTCCATATATCATATCTCACAAAATGCCAACATTTAAAAAAAAATATTGTTGTATAATCTGGTCGTGGAGCTTTATCGAGGGTATAGAGAAGACTACATTCTTGATTTTCTCTAAAGTAATGGGATTGAGAATTTATTTATTATCTTGTTGTTTAATCAACTTAGGAGTGATGTACAATAATTCCTAAAAATCATCTAGTTGATTGTCAGATGAAGCAAAAAAGAGATTAGAAAAGAAGTGAACCACTTCCCCTTGTATCTTATCTATATAAAACAAGATCTCTCTTGAGGAATTTTTTATTTGAAAGATAGTGTTGTTGGCCCTTCTCATGGTAGTTGAAGAGTGAAAAAAATCAGTATTCCTATCTCCTTCTTTGAGCCAGAGCTCCATATATTTCTATCTCCAAAATATTTCTTCCCTCTTAAGGATTTCGTCTAACTACAATTGAAGGTGCTTTTTATGGGTATAGGAAGAATCATTTAAACTAATGCAGATAATCATCTCAATAAAATCATTTAGTTGCTTCTCAATTTCAGATTTATCCACAAAAATATTTTTGAAAACCCTTTTGTTTCAAACTCTTATAGCTGCCTTAATATGCTAAATATTTTGACTCGGCTAGAACATCCTAGATCCTTGAACAAATGGTGCACTTCCCAACGATTTTTGAAGCAAGGAAAGGAAATAGAGATCTCATAACCACATATGATATAATTTGAATGAAGACTTAGGTTTCTTGTGATGAGAATTAAAATCCAACTCCAGTGTAATAGCAAAATGGTCCAACCTAGAGAAAGGGAAAAAGAGAGATGAACATGGGCCAAATTTGGATAACCATGCCAGATTAGAAAAGAACCTATCCAATACTTCTACTATATAAAAAAAATTACTCCTTTAGTTTATCTAGGTACTCAATCCATGGAGGAAGTGAATAAATAAATTGGAATCATATTTTGAGTCAATTTTAAATAGAGAGGTGCAACATCACAAGAGGGACAGAGATGATATTCTAGGGGCAATGCCATCAATAATCATGGAAGATCAAAATAAGGAGATGTATAAGAAAATATTTAAGGAAGAGGTTAAAATAGCAATATTTTAGATGAATGTAGGCAAGCCTCTAGGAATGACATTTTTGGTAAATTATGGGAGATGATGTTCATAAGGCTATGGAAGAGTCAAGAAAGAAGACGACAATGTTGAGGGTATTAAATCACACATTTTAGCTTTAATCCAAAAGAGAAAGGAAGTCCAAATAATTAATTATTTCAAATTGGTAGCTTTATTTAATACAATGTATAAAATCATCACTAAGGTAATAGAAAATAGATTGCAGAAAGTGCTAAAAACAATAATATATGAAGAGAAAAGTGGTTTTTCTCTGAGGAGGTCTATAATGGAAGGTATTAGTGTAGCCCATGAAACCATCCACTAGGAAAGAAAAAAAAGTTAGACAAGTATGATATTGAAACTTGATATTCTTAAGGCATATGATTTAGTAGATAGGGGATTTCTTATGAAAGTATTTAGGAAATTCAGGTTCTGTGGAGATTAGATAGATTGGTTAAGTAGTTGTATATCTACTCCTCAATTTTTAATCCTTTTAAATGAGGCAACTCAGGGAATTTTGGATTTGTTAAGGGGAATAAGACAAAGAGACCATCTTTCTCCTTTTCTCTTCATCATTATGGCAAAATCTTTAGGCAAATATATCAGCAACCCAGGGACAACTGGGAAATGGCTTGGAATGAATGTAGTGGTTGGTATGGAAGTAGTGGATCATCAACAATTTATTGATGATAAAATTTTATTTGGATAGGTCAGTAGAAGTGAAGCGAAGAATATTAAAAGTATTTTGGATATATATTGAAAATCATTAGAGCATCAAATGAATTGGAGGAAATCAAAAGTCTTTTTTCTATAAACCCAACCTAGTCTTTAAGGCGCACGTTAGCTAGAATCTTAAATTTGAAAGTAGCAAGATTCCCAAGGAGATTTCTATGAACTCTGTTATTTACTGGTATAAATAAGAAATCATATTGGGAGAATCTCATTACTAGCTGCATAGATAGAATGGGAAATTGGTAAAGAAAAAGACTTTCTTTTGTTGGTAATTTTTTTATGATTAAAGTGGTTCTCTCTAAAATTCCAATATATTTGATGGCATGCTTAAAACTCCTATCAACAGTGGACAAAGAGATTAATAGGATCATGAGAAGATTATTTTGAAGTGGCATTGGTAATCAAAATAAATTCCCATTAGTCGCTTCGGATAAGGTTTGCACTTTGAACATGGTTGGGGGAACAGGGATCAAGAAACTAGCAATGATGAATTTAGAAATAGGAGCCAAATTAGTTTGAAACCTATATGCCAATGGAGATGAAAAATGGGTCAGATTATTGAGATAAAATATTTATATTTTGATGAGCCCATGCATACCCTAACAACAATGGAACCTCCGAGAAGATATGAAATCTAGAATTGTATATTGGAGTGTAGAAAAATAATCTCCAAACATGTCACTTAGGAGCTTGGAAATGTATAGAGAGCCTCCTTTTGAACAGACTTGTGGGATACTTATGATATTCTTGATACTCATCCAAATATGGAGGATCTAAAGAAGGAGACTTTGCAAACTCGGGGATCTAAAGTGAGTAATTATAGTTCAATTGTTCAGCGGGATGGCATATATCAATGGTAGTGGAGATACTTAGATGAGATCAATGCTCCAATAGATAAAAAAGGGAGATTAATGACTTTATTGAAGGATAGGATTTTTGTGCCCACCATTAAGGAGAATATAGTAAGATGGTATGGATGTAAAACTGGAACATATAAAGTTAAGTTTGTTTATCAAATTAATGAGGTGGCTATAATCAAAGAAGGTTGGCCATGTAAATTATTATGGAATAAGCATTGTCTCCAAAAGGATGGTGTGTTTTCCTATCTTGCCATTTAGAGGAAAATTATTATAGAAATCAAATGAGGAAAATATGAATTTATGAGGTGGGGAGATGTATTTTATGCAAGAAAGAGAATGAAATAGCATATCATTTGTTGTTGGGCTGCTCATATATGCATAAATGTTGGAAATACTGCTTATCTAATATGAATTTCTAGTGTCTTTTTCCACAACAACTTCTCAAACAATTCAATATCTAGTCTACTATGTGAAAGAAGGGCATCTTTAATAGATTGTCGAAGATAATTCCCTCAATAGTAATTTGAGAAATGTGGAAAGAACAAAACCATAAAATATTTTAGGAAAAAGATATGACAGAGGAAATTATTTGCCAAAAGATAGAGGGCCAAATTTTGGAATTAGTGAATACAGTAGCTAGGAATCAACCAATCAATAAGAACCCATTTACCAAATGGGATGAGGAAATGACTAAACAATTTCATGTTCTCTGATTTCCCCCTGTAAATGGGGTTGGCCTAATTAATCATGTTTCCTCCTTCGGGATTGATACTAGATGGAAGGCCCCGAAGCCTAGATGGGTCAAAATAAATTTTGATAGGGAAGCCAAAGGCAATCTAGGTTCAGGTGGAATGGGATATGTTGCTAGGGATGATAATAGAAATATTATTGTTGAAAAAGCTATGGTCATAGAGGAGACTGCCAATAACATGGTAGAATTTAGAGAAACACTACTTGGACTAAAAATGGGGTTAAAGATATGAGCTAGGAAAATTAATTTAGAAGGTCACTCAATGATAGAGATTAATGCTATTCAAAATAATCATGCACCTAATTGGATTCCAATGTGATGGATATATCTATTTAAGGAATTAATTAGAAAAGTTGAAGAATTTAAAATAAGCCACATTTAGAGAGAAGGGAATGACTGGGAAGATAGTTTAGCCAAGTGAGCATCTAATATTCAATGATAAGTAAGGAATATTACTTTTTAGTTGAGACAATATCCTTTTTGGATGGTCATTGGTTGAGGTGATGAAATTGGATTACCGTTTTGGACTGTTGATTAGATTGGAAGGGTGTTGAATTTTAAGTTGTTATTTAGATGGTTGTTTGGCTAAGGCAATCGAATTAAATTTTTATTTTTGAATGAATTAATCAGTTAGCATCGAAGTATGATAATAATGATGTTATAATTTGAAATAAAATTGATGATTTTAAGCTCGACGATGGGTTATGACTAGTGAGGTTTGTGATCTGCATTCAATTGATTTGAGCTAATTGTGGAGGATGATTGCTTTCTTCAAAATCTAAGATCAGTAATGGCACATCTTGTCAGATTTTTCCTTCGAGAGAATGGGAGGCAATAAATAAATTTTAAAAATTGATTAATTTAATGAAGAAGATGGTGAATAGATTGGCAACTCGAGCCACATCTTTGGTGGATAAAAAAAGAAGAATAGATTGGGATCTCGACTTTTTGGGTGCCCTCTTGATGTTAGTTTGGTTAGCTAGGACAGCTAGTTCTCCATATGTAATAATTAGTAAATAATTGTTTGCTAAACAAATTTTATTAGATAGGGACAATTATTTGTTAATTATTTGATCTCTTTTAGAAACTTCTAGCAACCAATTTTTTTAGGGTTGTTTAGTTGTTATAAATATTAGTCGTTGATTGAGAATTAATCTTGGTCATTGGTTTTCCAATGAGAGTAGTATAAAAAGGTGTCAAGGGTCATTTGAAGTATATGAAGTTTGTGGAGAAACATGCAGTGTTAGCAAGTAGTCTTGCAGTGTTAGCAAGGGCGCAGTGATAGCGTTAGGATAGTAGCAGGGTGGAATCTCAGTAGGAGAAATTGGGAGGTCATCGAAGCTTTACCAGTAAGAGGCAAGCAGTATTTTTATCTCTTGATTTGTTGTAGTTAATATATATTCCTCATCTACAGTATTGGTTTTCCCTTTGGGATTTTTCCAGGGACAATTGTCCGAAAATATTATGTCACTGTGTTGCAAATTTCTTTCCTTGTGTTTTTATTTGTGAAGTTGCAGCTGTGTTATTTTTTAGTATTTTGCAGTTAAATAATCTTTATGAGATAGGAGATTAATAATCAGAAACTGTAATAGAATTTTCACATGGTATCAGAGTTAAGTAGAAAATGTTTATCCTAGGCAAAGGAAAGAAAATCGAGGGTTTATAAAACCTAGTTTGACCTCTTTAGAATTATTATTTCTTTTATCCCTTGAGATGGCCTCAACAAGTTTAAGAGATCAGGACAGATTAGATGGAGCCTCAAATTTTGGTTTCTCGAAAGCCAAAATTTCTTTATTGTTAGAAGAGAATGGTATCAAGGAATATGTTACCACTGTTGTGACTGTACCTACAGATCCAATACTTCTTGCAACATATAAGAAGGAAGATTCCAAAGCGAGGAGGATAATCCTTGACAGTGATAAGGATCATATAGTTCTACATATCACAGATTTGGATATAGTGAAGGCAATGTGGGATGCCATCCTGAATCTGCACCAGAATGCAACCACTAACCGGAAGCTGATTCTCAGAGAAAAGTTGAGGAATACTCAGATGAACAAGGGAGAAGACGTGAAAAGTTACCTCACCAGGCTTAGACTTGTCAAGGACAAGTTAGCAGCTGTTGGAGATAAACTAGGTGATGATGAGCTAGTACAGATAGCCCTAAATGGGTTTTCTAAGCAGTGGGATGTCTTTGTTCAAGTTATTAATGGACGAGACACCTTACCAAGTTGGGATTGACTTTGGAGTGATTTCAATCAGGAGGAGCTTAGACTAAGCCTTGTCAGTGGATCCAGCAGTAAGAGTCAGAAAGGTGAGATGGACCAAGAAAACGTTGCCCTAGCAGGAAAAGGGAAAACAAAGAAGGGGTCTAGACCAAAGGGTCAAATCCACAAAGTGAGAAGAAGAAGAAGAAGGACTTGTCTAAGATCAAGTGCTATGGATGTCATGAATTTGGCCACTATGTCATCGATTGCCCGCAAAGGAAGAAGAATGAGAAGAAAGGGAAGAAGCAGATGGCAGCTTCAGCAAGTGCATATGAGCTTTCTAGTAGAATGGAGGATGAGTTTGCACTAATAGCTTGTATGGTTAGCTCAACCTCACAGAGTGTCTAGTATATAGATAGTGGGGCATCATTTCATATGACAGGAGTTAGAGAGTATTTCTTCAATTACAAGGAGGAGAACACCAGGATCCAGATCTCTATGGGGAACTTGTCCAAACTCAACCCAGCTGGGAAAGGGACTATTCAGTTTTAGAGGGAGAATGGAAAGTTGATTTCCCTTCATGATGTGTTGCATGTGCCAGGATTAGGTATGAATCTGATTTTTGTATCTGTTCTTCAGGATAAAGGCTACAATATACTCTTTAGAGGGGCTCATGTGTTGATCAAGCATAAGGATTGGAAATCACCCATAGCTATTGGAGTTAGGAGTGGTTGACTTTATAGGTTGCAGTTTGATACTCCTAAGGCACTCATGAGCAACAGTAATCCTAGAGATCTTTGAGAGATATGGCATAGGAGGATAGGCCATATATATCATGGAGAACTTAAATTGCTTCATGAGATTGTGACAGGTGTTCTAGAGGTGAGCACAGAGCACGATGATGTATGTAAGGGATTTGTGTTGGGGACATTTGCAAAAGCATCTTTTCCAAGGAGTGACACTCGATCTAAGGGTGTTCTTGATCTAGTATATTCAGATATATGTGGGCCAATGTCAACAAAGTCTCTCAGAGGATATGCGTACTGTGTTACTTTTATTGATGATTTCTCCAGGAAGACCTGGATATACTTCTTGAAGACCAAGGATGAGGTTTTCAGTTGCTTCCAAGAGTTCAAGGCTCTTGTGGATAACTCGACAGGAAGGAAGATAAAGGTTCTTCGGTCAAACAATGGAGGCAAGTACAAAGGGAATGAATTCCAGGATTTTTGTATCAGGGAAGGAATCAAGAGAGAGTGGACTGTTCCTTACAACCCGCAATAGAATGGGGTGGCTAAGAGGAAGAATCAGTCCATATCAGAGGCAACAAGGGCTATGCTACATGATCAGGACCTGCCCCGCTACTTATGGGCAGAAGCATGTAGTACGGTAGTAAATACATATAGAATAGGGTTCCACATAAGGCACTAGAGAAGATGATACCAGAGGAAGCTTTTACAGGAAAGAAGCCAGATGTCAGTCACTTCAGGATATTTGGGAGTTTGGCATATTGTCATATTCCAAGGGATACATGTACCAAGTTAGATCAGACTGCAGAGAGGGGGTACTTTGTGGGGTACAATGAAACCTCAAAGGCATATCAGATATTTATTCCAGGGACCAAGAGGATTATAGTCAGGCGTGATATCAAGTTCATGGAGGACAAGGCATTTAGGAGGTCCAGAGATTTGCCAACAGAGCATCAGAGTGAGTAGCCAACAAAAGCCCCAAGGATAGCTCAACCGAGTCAAGGGCAACAAAGCACAAGTACAGTCACTAGTACCAGTATAGGCTCAAGTGGTGAGAGTTCACAGAGTATGGAGCAACAGGTGCAGGAAGAGATGCATCAAGAAGACATGGAGGTTGACATTTAATCCTCTAGAGTTGGGAGTAGGAACCATGAGGTTCATCAGACATAAAAGAATACTCAGGAGTTAGTGGGTACTCCTAGGAGGAGTAGTAAACAACGGAGACAACTAGCCAGGTATGATGACTATGTTGCATTAGCTAGTTAGTTGGTAGATAGCGAACCTTCTAGCTATCAGGAGGCTGCACAACATCATGTGGAAAGATGCAATGGTTGAGGAATATACCTCAATAATGCAGAATGATGTGTGGGAGGTAGTTCCTAGACCAACAGATAGGGCTATGGTTGGATCACGCTAGATCTACAAGATCAAGCACGGTGCAAATGGTAGCATCGATAAATACAAGGCAAGGTTCATGGCAAAGGGGTTCTCTCAGAAGGAGGGAATAGACTATAAGGAGACATTTGCTCTAGTGGCCAGGTATACTTCTAAACGAGCTATAATCTCAGTTTCAGCATAGATGGGATGGCAGATCCATCAAATAGATGTCAAGACAACATTCCTAAATGGCGAGTTGAAAGAGGAGGTATACATAGAACAATCAGAAGGCTTTGTAGCACACAGCAAAAAGACCCATGTGTTTATATTGAAGAGAGCTTTGTACAGACTCAAGCAGAGTCCTAGAGCGTGGTATGAGCACATTGATAGTTACTTGCAAGAAATGGGCTTTGTGAAGAGTGAGGCAGATGCTAACCTCTACTACTTGGTGGTTGGGGGTAAGATTCTCATTCTTGTCCTATATGTGGATGACTTGTTTCTAATAGGTTCACTGGGGCTCATAGAAGAATGCAAGAGGGACCTTGCAGCAATGTTTGAGATGAAGGATTTGAGACTTATGCACTACTTTCTAGGCATAGAGGTACCGCAGATAGATGGAGAGATTTTCCATGGACAAGGGAAATATTGCATAGAAATATTGAAAAGGTTTAGGATGGAGGATTGCAAAGCCATGTCTACACCTATGATCATGAATTGGAGGAAGGTAGACACATCCAGGGAGAAGGATGTAGATCCCACCTTATACAAGCAGTTGATTGGTTCTCTCATGTATTTGGTCAACACCAGGCCAAATATAGTATTTGCAGTAAACTCTCTTAGTCGGTTCATGCTTGAGCCAAAGGGAGTACATTGGACAGTGGCAAAGCATGTGTTGTGTTATTTGCGAGGTACAATCGAGTATGAGATTAGGTATGCTCGAGGTGAAGGAATTAGGTTGATGGTCTATACTGATGCAGATTGGGCAGGTAGTACAACAGACAAGAGAAGCACTTCAGGGTGTTGTTTCAGTCTGGGATCAGGAGTTGTCTCTTGGTTCAGTAGGAAGCAAAATTCTATGGCTCTGAGTTCTACAGAGTCAGAATACATAGCAGCTAGCATGGCGACATGTGAAGCTATATGGCTTTGGAAGTTGCTAGTAGCCTTGTTTGGTCAGAAGGTGGAGACTACAGTGATACACTGCGACAATCAGAGTTGCATCAAGTTGACTGAGAATCTGGTGTTTCATGATAGATCGAAACATATAGACATCAAGTATCACTTCATCAAAGATTATGTACAGTGGGGGATTGTTTAGCTATAGTTTATACCTACAGATCAGTAGGTAGCAGACATTCTGACAAAGGCATTGGGGAAGGTGAAATTCATCTTCTTCAGAGAGAAGTTGGGTGTCATGCTGAACAGCTTCCTCGCTAAGAGGGAGTGTTAGTTTGGTTAGCTAGGACAGCTGGTTCTCCATATGTAATAATTAGTAAATAATTGTTTTCTAAACAAATTTTGTTAGATAGGGACAATTATTTGTTAATTATTTGATCTCTTTTAGAAACTTCTAGCAACCAATTTTGTTAGGGTTGTTTAGTTGTTATTAGTCTCAGTCGTTGAATGAGAATTAATTTCAGTCGTTGGTTTTCCAACGAGAGTAGTATAAAAGGGGGTCAAGGGTCATTTGGAGTATATGACGTTTGTGGAGAAACTTGCAGTGTTAGCAAGTAGTCTTGTAGTGTTAGAAAGGGTGCAGTGATAGCGTTGGGATAGTAGCGGGGTGGAATCTCAGTAGGAGAAATTGGGAGGTCGTCGAAGCTCTGCCAGTAAGAGGCAAGCAGTATTTGTATCTCTTGATTTGCTGTAGTTAATATATATTCCTCATCTACAATACTAGTTTTCCCTTCCGGGTTTTTCTAGGGACAATTGTCCGAAAATATTGTGTCACTGTGTTGCATATTTCTTTCCATGTGTTTTTATTTGTGAAGTTGCAACTATGTTATTTTTCAGTATTTCGCAGTTAAATAAACTTTATGAGATAGGAGATTAATAATCAGTAAGTGCAATAGAATTTTCACACTTGACAACTTAGCAGGAGAAGATAGGTTTGAAAACTTTGTTTGCTAGGTAATTATGATTTAGTATTGAGTTTAATGTCGTGAATTTTATAAGGGATTTGATAGAAAGGAAAGGAAAAGTAAAGGACAAACATATATATCTATGTGGCGTGAAGGGGTGCATAGGGGGTGATATACTCTGCAAGAAATGAAATAAATGATGATCTTACATTTCCAATTCATCGGAGGGGGGGGGTAGTAGACTTCAAATAACTCAAATGCCATTTTTTGGACGCGAATTTCCAAAACTTAACACTAAAATAGAAAGAGCGAAGCCTTTTGGCAAAAAATCAGATGAAATAGGGGGGTGGAGTATAGTTTCAGGGCTGACAGTTGCAAATTGAAGATATGGATACCAATATTCGTCTGACTACTACCAAAATAAAAATGGCCTTCCTTGGAGAGATTGGAGATAAGAGACTGAAGGTTATCATGTGATATGACCACCTTCTAGTGATTCACGGGGTGAGGGCTATTCTAGAGGATGATTTCTTATTTATAGACCACAAATATAGGGTAAACACAAATATTTGCTCCATATTTCTAGTAATTTTTATGGATTTAGGTTTTAGCAAAGAAAAAGAAAAAATTCTATGTGAAATACTTTTCAAAGGGTAGGTCTTAGGGGGCATGGATGAAGTATTGATGAATATCGACGACTTCGAACATATTCCCATGCCCAAAGATTTTTCAAAATGCATCTTGATATCCCCAAATTAACCCTAATTCTAATTGATAAGGAGGAAGAATACCAAGACAGCCTGCATATAGCAACCAAGGTTTTTGAATTCCTACTGAATTAGATGTGGATTGAGATTAATGAAGACCCTGAATGGTTTAAATCTTGCATCCATCTATAGGGGATTGAGTGGGATATGTAGGCCAAGGACATCCATCTAGATGAGGTGAAAAAAGATGAATAGTCGGCTGCTTAATGGTTCTATCTGAGGTTAGACAATCTTTGTTGAATTTGTTAAGTCTATAGTTTATCTACTAGGGTTTATTTGGTATATGTTTGGGTAGAATTAGGATGGTAGTAGATCCATTTTTTGGTTAGCTAGGATCTCTTTTTGTCTTGGAAAAACATTTTTCATATACTTTATTATTTGTTATATTTTGGGATCATTTATATGTTGTATGGACTCTATTAAAAAAATTCATATTAATCTAATGGGAGATAGCAAGAAAAAGGAGAAACACAAACTAAAGTTATAAGCCCGAATTAATTTTTGTATGTTGTATTTATACCCTAGACTCAGGTATATAAAGGGAACAAGGAGTTAATCTAGAAAATACCTTGAATATTTAACATAATACTCAAACATAGAACCTTTATGAGGTGTACCATATCATGTATAGAAATATTATATATGGGTATTATCAAAGATCATTCATGTACATTTATATAATCATTATATCCCATGGTTTCATTCTCTATCTCTTACATATCACATATTACATCTCTTTCTCATATATCCATCCTATCCCATCCTGTATTACATTATATCTTCTACTACACAAATATATATCTAATGGGACATGGACCATTCATACTACTCCTAATCTGCATAGAATCCCTTCACTTTAAATCTCTATAAGCTCTTTGTGGTGAAGTGAAATAGGATTTGTGATGATTGTGTCTCCACTACTAATTTTTTACCAACATCATTCCCCCTTTAAAAATATTGGATTTTTAGGAGTAGATTGGTGACTTATCAACACCCCAAAAATCCTTGCAAGATCAAATCAACTTCTAGAAGAGAGGATGGAAATAATATTTTGTATAGTAATGATGCTTGAAATGATTTATTTAATATCAAAATACAATGAGTTTCCTTGCTTATAAAAGAAATGTGTGATGTATTATGATTAACTAGCATGACACAAACATTAAATTCCTATGTACCTAGAGGTAAATGAGGTTAACATGACCCAATTATAACTAACTTTTAGAATAACATGTAGGACCTAATTTAACATTTTAATATGTCCCCTTACAAGGAAATTACAATGTAGTTCAAGACCTTTACTATGTGCAAGACGTTATTCACTCTGACACACCCCTTAAGTGCAAGTTAGGGAGGATTTATTATGAAAATGATGAAACAATGAAACAATGCAAATATGGGTCCCAACTACTAGGTAATGTTTTGTAACCATGTACAAAGTATCTCTCATAAATAAAGAAATGAGAAAACCTAGTGAGAGAACACTCCTCTCCAAAAGAAAGAAAATATGCAATGAATAATGATGCATAGAGAAATCAATGATACCCCCAAGGACTAAATTCATCATCAATAGATCCATTATAATCTAATAAACATACCTTGATATGAAGGATGATAAGAGAGACAATATAGCCCCTGGGTAATCCCACGATAGTGGGTTACACTTTTTGGTACATCTTGATTTTTGCTGAAATCGTAAAGTGTTTAGAAAATATAATGATTTAAGCTTTAAGAGGTCCCATTTGAAGTAATTAATTGAGGAGAGTTAGATCAAAGGCCCTTAGATCAAAATATCTTAGATAGAACCTCTCTACTTCTAAATCATACCTGCAATTGAGTTTCCTTTGCACCTATCAAAATGTTGATAAAAAACTACTTTTACATTAGCTTTTGGGGGATCAATTGAATTCATTTAGAAGTTTTTTAAAAAAATATGTAGTCCTCATTATAAGATTTCTGTAATAGTATAATTTTTAATATATTTATTTTTTATTTCTTATAAATGTAGGTTTTTCATGGAACATTAAGGATTGTGTTCCAGACATGTGGAAAATTTGAAAAATAGAGTAAACAAACTGTAAAAAATATATTTTCCCTAGGTATTTATATCCTCATTTCAACACAAAAATAATAAGTTGAATAAAATGCATACAAAAAAAACTATCCATTATGGAATAGACCTCTATCCAAATTACAATTACTTTGTCTTTTAAAATTCACTAAAAATATATATATGTAACAAAAAATATATTAAAAAATATTCATTCACTAGATATTGGTGTGACAATTTTATATTTCTAAAAATAGAATTTCCTTCTTTGTATAAAAAAAGTAATGTATTGCCAAATAAATGTCACTTCTGAAAAATGTTGATTACTGTAAATATTGAGTTATTAAAAGTTACATAACAATATGAATAATTAATTTTTTATTATTTTTAAAAAATAATATTTAGAATCTATGTGAAAATCTCACAAATTATTAATTTACTTCATCTTCAAATTCTTCATGGTTTAGCTACAATAGGTTTTAGAAAGTAAAGATTTGATGCAAAATGTTGGTTTTAGTGTCAAAGTCAACCAAAAAGTGTAACCCTTTTTTATGGGATCACCCCCCTATAAAGAGATAACTAGTTTCAAAGAAGTATCAAACATACTATTCGAGTGAAATTTGGAACCCTCAATTGAAGAAACAAGGATAAGATGTCTCTAATGTACAAACATTGGAAACACTTGATCATGGAACATCTCAAGAATTATAATAAGAAAACAAAATAAGTCCTACTACAAAGGAACAATTGGAAAAATCTCAAATGGGACAACTCTAGAATATGATGAAGAAAGAATTGATCGATAAATGATCTACAATCTAAATGAAGTGAAATGATCAAAATGAAACCTTCCCAAGTGATAGGATGTCCAAGTAATGCTTCAAGGAACCCATTAGGTAGGAACTGAAATAAATATAATTAGAGATGAAACTAAAAATGTGCATGGATGGCTTGAAAGAAATCCTCAATGCATTTTCAACACCATGAGGATCATGAAAATAAAAAATTGCGGCAACAAATTATGAGCTTGAGACCTAAAAATGATCCAAATTTAATAGTCAAAAAATGGCACCAAACAGCAAAACCTACAAACATACCTGCTTAACTAGAGATTAAACTAAACTAGTTTTTTTATGATATCTCAATTTTTTTTAAATGAGTAATGATTGTATATGTGAAATTCATGATCATTTTCCCAATTAAGGTATAGTTACAAACAAATTAAAAAAATTAGCACCAAATGAGTATTGATTGTATATGTAAAATTTGTGGCATTTTTCCAATTAGGGTATATTTGAATAAAAATGAAAAATATTAGTACCTAGGGGATAGCCCCCTAGGCACCTATATGATCAACTGCTTCCTGGTAGGGAAAAAGGACCCTACCACTATCAATGATGACACCTCTTTGATAGAGAGACACTAGGGTGGTAGGTCAAAGGCCACATCACTTAGGGTTATAAGCTTATGAATATCCATATACCCTTGGCACAAACAAAAGTAACACTAAATACCAATATGAAAAAACCATCACCCAAACAATCCTTCCAAACAATTTTTTTATAAAAGAAATAATTTAAAAAGTTCATATGAGACATAATATCATTGATGATGAATGTACCATCCAATAGTAAAGATACAAATAATTGAACCAATCCACAAAGTTGGTGATATACAAGGATAAAATTATAATGTAGAGGATAGAATATTCACCCAGATTATAGGGAATATTTGCCACATGTAGGGGAAGTCTTTTTGTGACGCATCCATATGGATATATAGTATGGCCAAGTACTAATCCATATAGCCACCATAATAACAAAAAAAGCCTCTAATGATCCAAGTCAAATTCTTAGAATTTGATGAGTTGATAGTCAATCCTTAGGTTTTGGGCCTTCTAGACATAATACCAGTGTCAAAATTGACCCCAAGTGCTGTCAACAATTAGCTACCTCCTAAATATAGAAATTGAAGTGCTACTTAAAACTGTTATAGATCAAACAAAACTTACAAATTGATCAAATCAAAGGAAAACCAGACCTTATATGATGCCCTATATTCAACTATGAGGTCTATGAAATCCTAAAACATTTGCACTTAGGAAATTATTCAAGCCATATGAAAACCCACATATCTAGGAAGAAATATAGAGCACTAGAGCTAAGATACTATGTAGGAGTATATTATTGACTCCTCAACACCCCCAGAAGCCCTACAAGACCAAAACAACTTCAACATGAGAGAATGAAAATAATAACTTGCACAATAAGGATGCATGAAATGATTGATTGATTATGAAATTTATGACGAAATTTCTTTGTTATAAAGGCATTGTGTGATTTAGTATAATGAACTAACCTGGCACAAACATTAAACTACTAGGTAACTAAAAGTAAATTTGGTGAACATGACCTCATGATTACTAACATCTAGAATGACACTCAAGACCTAAGTTAACATGCAAATATGCCCACTTACTAGGAAATTACAAGGTAGAAGACCTTTAGTAGATACAAGATATTATTCACTCTAAAAATATTTTCCCCAAGCCAACTCTATTATATTGGAAGGATACCCTCGTAAGTCTCTTTGATATTACCAAAAGTGTCATCTCATTGTTTCTTTTCTTGTTGCAATTGTTAGATTTACACCTAAATCTAAGTAAGTAGATGTTTTTCCACCTGAATGATTTTAGGAACTTATATTTATTGTGTTATAATATGAGACACCTAAAGGATTTTAGTGATGTGAGATAGCTACAATCTTACTATCTCTCTCAACTAATGGAATTTGTGCCTTCTCTAGTCTTAGTGGTCTTGTAGTTGCTAGAATTATGCATGCAAGGTTTCAATTTATGACTAAGAATATCCATATAAATCTTGGAGAGTGTTGCATGTGGTGGTTCTCTAACATATCTATACTTACAATTGATCTAACTCTTCCTTCATAGGAGTTATCATCATAAGCCATTTCAAAAAAAATGGCAGAGGATACTGATAACTCCCTCTGTATTATTTAATTTGCTAATGTGAGCTTCAAGGGTAGAGTTTTTGGTGGCACACATTTTCCTCTCTTCCTCCATTCTAATCTCTATAATTAATATTAATGTATTGACATGTAAATGGTTGTCAAATTTAAGCTAAAAGGTAAGATTTTTTGTTGAGATTAACACGTCAAGCCATTGTAGCCCACCTCTATTTTCATTGTAGAATGCTAAGTTCAATATTAAGAATTATAATTAGATAATTAAGTAGTTATTATAATTTCAATAATAGTAGGAGATAGGTTTTTGTTAGAAAAATTACCCTAACTATTATAGATATTTAATAATTATTCTCTATAAGTGGTGCCTAGGCTTTGAACCTAAGCACTTGGTTGGTACCATCCCTACCTTGGTCCACCTCCCAGGTCTCCCTCTAGAATATTGGGATGAATAAACTATTTTAGGCATTGTGAACCCCTTTAGTCAGTTTGTTGCTTTGGATATTGTAAATAAACAAAGATCAAGGCTAGTGTTTTTTCACTTCTATGTTTGTGCAATGCCTGGTTCACCCTTTCCTTTATCGGTCAAATTAAAGCCTCGACTTAAATCTTGGTCTCAATCGATTAAATATGAAAAGTCAACCCCTTTTTTTTAGATTTGTTCTTTTGTGAGACACATTAGCATTCACTCTCCAAAGAATGCTAAAAAGGGCTCATCTTCTAGAGCTAAATGTAAAGGCCCTCTATCCGTCTTGATGGATTCTTCTCATTTAGGTCCCTCCCCTCTAAATTATGGCAAGGTTCCTTTGGGGTTCAATGTTGTGTCTTAAAAAAAGGGGATGAATATGGATCCCTCATTCCCTTTATCTAGTAAGATGAATGTGGCTCTTCCCTAGTTGGGGTCTTAATTTCTCCTCCTATAGTTTTGTTGGAGGTGGTGCTCTCTCTACAGGATTCTTGAAAGATGGTTTCTCAATCCATGGCTTCTACTAAGATGATGATCTTGGATTCATCTCCCCTAATTATAGATATTGTACCCTTCATGGTATCTGATTTTCTCAAGGGGCTCCCCCCTTGGCTTGTCCTCTTCAACCTTCTCTGCAGATAATCATTTCTCATTGTCAAAGGGTCCGCTTGTCAAAGGACTATGATTCCCAAGATTGTGATCTAGTGGTTATTTCTCCTTGTACTCCAATCCTAGATTAGTATATCTTAGATATGATTTCCATAAGTTGTTGGGAGCTTCCTCCCTCTACTATGCTTCTTTCCAAAAGTATGAAAATCTTCAAATGTGGGCATGGATTCTAAGTTGAGCAATAAGTCAACAAGATAATTGTGGGAGTTTAATACAGCTAGAGATGTGGATAAAAACAACCAAAGTACCATAGAAAAAATTGGCCCTAGAAACTAAAAAATATATTATTCTTTCTTGAAACATCCAGGGACTAAATGCTTCCCACAAGAATATTTTGGTTAAAAAATTTGTCAAATACTTGAAAATTGATATTTTACTAGTTTAGGAAAATAAGATGAGTGTTGATCCCTTCCAAAAGGTTTGTAACTTCATTTGGCCTTTCTCTAATTCCATATCATTGAGTTTTGATGGTTTCTTGGGTGGTTTGGCAACTATGTGGAAGCCCAACTCTCTTAGTGGGACCCTTAGGTGTCAAGATAAAAATTATCAAATTGTTGTCTTTACAGATAGTATATTGAAAATAGAGTGGACTCTCACTAATCTCTACACTCCCAATAATCTTGTCTTGAGAAGGAATTTTTGGGATCTCCTTGATTCATGGTGGAATTTTTAAATTCTCATTGGTTGTTCATGGGTGACTTTAATAATCCCATTTTTCCTTCTAAGAAAAAGAGGGTTTCCTCTGACTTGTTTAACAATATGCAAGATCTTCATGACTTTGTATCCAGGAGTAAGTTGGTTTATTTGGATTTGGTAGGTAGGAGTTTTACATGGTCTAACTTGCGTTCTAGGGATAATATTATCCATTTAAGACTTGATAGATGCTTTCTTTATTCCTCTTGGGAATTTGCAATTCATGTCATCTTTATTTTGAGATCCATTTAGGCTCAAATCATTGCCCTATCATTCTCTGATGGGAATGAGGTAAACCTGCATGTCTCTTCCCATTCCATTTTGAACTTATGTGGACCTACTACTCTAAATTTGATGATCTGATAGCGCTATGGTGGAATTATTTCTTCAGGGGCATGGCCACATATAGGGTTATTAACAAGGTAATTCCTAAGGAGGAATCTTAGAAATTAGAGAAAATCCTCCTTTAGTAATATTTTTACTTAGAAGAGTGATGTGAAATCCAAGCTTCAAGATCTACAGCTTGAAATGGAATGCTCGAGTGCTTCTCTTGACAAATTTAAGGAAGAAAAAAGTATTTTGGCTGATCTCCACAACATTGTTTTAAAAGAAGAGCTTTTTGGGAAAAAAATATCTAGGGTCCAATGGGTTAAGGAAGGTGATAGGAATACACAATTCTTCCACCAATATTCTATTCAACATAAGAATAGGAATCATGTGTAAGAGTTTGTTGGTGTGGATGGTTCCCTTATCCCTAATAAGATAGATATTCAAAATGAGGCAGTCAATTACTTCATCTCCATGCTCAACCCATCCCCTTTGACCCCTAGGATGGGTGTTTTATTCAAGAAGCTTCTCAAGGTTGTCTCCTATATTATTAGCCATGAAGACAACAAATAGTTGACTCACAATTTTTTTTTGAAGAGGTTAAGTCTATGGTGTTCTCTATGGACCCATTTAATTATCTTGGTATAGACACTTTTTATCCCTTATTTTTTAGAAATACTCGGACATTGTGGGCCAGGATGTCACCCTTGCTACTTGGGAGTTTTATATTTTGCTAACCTTCTAAAAGAGATCAATAACATAAATATTGTTTTAATCCCAAAGAATAATATGGCTAATAACATGTCAGATTTCAGGCCTATTAGTATTTATAATACTCTTTACAAGATTTTTTCTAGACTCCTTATCAAAATCTTGGCAAGCTTATTCAAGATCATAAAAAAGGGTTTGTTCCTGACCATCAAATCATGGATGCACTTCTTCTATCCCATGAATCCCTTCATTCTATGGTGAAGAAATATAAATAATATATGCTCCTCAAATTGGATATCTCCAAGGTGTATGATAAGGTTTCCTGGCCTTTTTTTCAAAGACCTTTAGAAGATTTTGCTTTGATGGTAAATTCCTTAAGCTACTGGAAATATGTTATGGTTCTCCTATGTTATCTATTGTAGTTAATGGTTCTCCTCGAGGTTTTTTCTCATCTTTTGGTGGCCTCAGATAGGGAGACCCTTCATCTCCTTATATTTTCATTATAATAGTGGATGTTTTAGGTAGAAACATTGAGGTTGGCATCCTTTGGGGATCTTTGAAAGGAATTAAACCTTCCTTTTCTCCTCTGACTATCTCCCATCAACAATTTATTGATGATACCCTTCTTCTTGGGATTTCATTAGTTTTAGAAGCTAAATAATGGATCTCTATCTAATTTTAATAATATTAAATGGTCCCCCTTGACATTGGTTGGTTGAAGCTTAATTTTGATGGGTCTTTTAAAGATAACCCAGGTCAAGCAGGTGGGAGTGTGGTCATCAGATATCCAAAGGGTAAGGTCATGATGGCCTATGTGGAAAGTTTGGGCTCTCAAACATCTCATGTGGTACAAATAATGGCAGCCTTCATCATCATCATTTAAAAAGATAAAGGTTATCAATGAATCATTATTTAAGGTGATTCAAAAAATGTTATTATGATTTTTCAAGGGAAAGCGAAGCTGGAATGGTGGGTGATGGATATTAGATCACAAAGTGCCAAGACATGATTGCTACATTTTTTGCCATGTTAGATAGCAACACACCTTGAGAGAAGGAAATAAAATTTTATATAGATTTGAAAACTTACTTCCTTTTTTTTAGGGCCTTAAAGTTTGGATGGTACTATATGAGTTATCTGGTGTTGTTCATGCCATGATTTCTGAAGAAAATCATCTCGATAAGATTTTATGATTTTATTATTGCCTTTTCAGTCTCTTTACCGGCCACATTGTACTATAATCATTTATTTGAAAGGGTAGGCTTTGTTAAATCTTGTGATAGCTATGCTTTTAGCAATACTGCCCTTTGTTGTCTCTTCCCCAAAGATAGTTTCTGATATCCCTCTCTAAGTCGTATTCTTGATTTTATTGCACATACTAAAAGTGGGGACCTCATCTAGACAAAACTTGATAGTTGTGAAAAGTTTAAACAAAATAAGGCACTCTTTAATGGCATGGAAAAAGGAAATTTGGTGACCTATGTAGAAGGTGTGAATGGTTTCAACCTTACTCTATCAATATAATGTGGCAAATCTTGGGTGGATGGTGAAGTTTAGTTAGGTGGGGTGAAATTAATTGTGTCCAAGGAAATCATAGTAGCTACTATAGGTCTGGTTGTGGAAGGAACCACCTTGCTTGAGAAGCAAAGGCTAATTACAAAGAATATTTTCAAAGGTCCTAAAGCCAGGTGAAAATATGGCCCGTTCTGAGAGAAATTTCAATAGGAACAACCTACCTGATATTTGGAAAGAGATGACATTGCTACTTATGAAATTCATCACCCTAGATGAGAGGTTTAAGTGCTTCCACTCCCAGGTTTTCCCCATGCTTAATAACTTGAGGTATGAGTTAAAGATGAATTTACCATATTTGCTTTATTGTTCATTTCTCAATCTGTTACTATGGCTAAAACCAAAGATATGCTTCCCCAACACTAGGAGCTTATCCTTTGGATTGATGATTTTAATCTAAATTGAACCCCTTTTAGTGGTTCGACATTTAATCCCTGAAGTTCTTCTCTGTGTGTCGATCTTTTTTATATCTTGGTCTGTAAAGAGCTTGGCCCCAACCCTAAACTTAAGGGAGCCCCTACTTGGGTCAATCCTAGCAAAATGGCTAAAGTTAAAAACCCCTCGACCCCTCCTTTTGTGGTTAGTTCATGAGTGCTCAGAAATAACAATTTAAATCATGATTTATACTTAAAAACTATATATTTTGTTAATTAATGTGTCTGGCAATAGACTATATGGTTGCATGTTTACTTCTTTTTTTTATACTTTGCTAATTAGAATATATATATTAGAGATGATATTTTGTATTAAATGTATTACTTCTATGATTAAATCAATGAAGAAGAAACCAATATTCAAGCTCTTTGCTATTATGTTTTGTTCTATTTTCCTTAAAATGTTTCTAGATATTTTGAAAGTTATTTCAAGACGTGGAGCCATGAAATTTTTGTCCAGCAACATGGAACACTTTGCCACACTTTTGATCACTCTAGTTGGATGATGCAATGGTTCTCTCCAAGATTGCTTTCATTGGTTGTTTATGAACTTTCAATTTTATAAAAAGAAATAAACACATTGTAATCAAAGACACCAAGTCTTCTACACTTTAGTTGTATTCATTACTCATCTAGGTGAGTAACACATCATTTGAATCTGGATAAGGATAATGCCTATATATCCCTCATTTCTTAGTAATTAAAAATTTAGTAAGTTAGTCATCAATTTTAGAGTATTATCAGTTTCCTTTGTAATTCCAAACTTTGTTTTACTCCCTGTTGGGGGCCACTTTCAATGCAAATTCAAAGTTCATTTAAAATTTTGGTATTTAAGGATCTGACCATAGGAAGAGCAAGGCATACTCAACCAAAGGGAGGTGATCCTAAGTTGTTTAATTATTTTTATTTAGTTCTTGTATATTTATTTTTAGTTACATTCCTTTTTGCAAGTTCATGTTCATCAAAAATTAAAAATCAATTGTAATCAATAGACTTCATTCATAAATCCTTAAAGTAGTTCTCTAAGATAGATTAATTTTCTTATGAATGTTTAGATTCAATTTTTATCTAGCTCAAACTAAATTCATTAATCATTGCATTTCAATTTCTGATTTTATTCGTAAGTTGCAATGGTGATGGAAGTAGTGATCAGATAGAAGCTTTATTGAGCTCATTCATGGAATATAGTGTATTTTGAATGTTCTTTAGAATAGAATTCTAATTTCCTACGAGCGTAAAATAGATTTCATTTCTTAGCAAGTAGAATAGAATTTTAGCTTATGCATTGTAGTTTAAATATAGTCTTAGTCTTCGTTAGAAGATTCCTTAAATTAGTTTTAATCAAATCCTGTTTATATTCCAATAAAGAACTAGAGTCTCTCTTATAATATACTTAGCACCTTGAGTTTTAGTTCTACTAGAATAGAGAAGCACCCTTAGGATAGGATATAGTTTTTATAAATTGATCTTGAGAGCTCCTGATGAAGCATGAACAAAGTTTAAGTCATTGTTCTCAGTGCAACACCCCCCCCCCCCCCCCCCGAACTTAAAAATGTCCTTATCACAAATAGCTCTAAGAAACACCCAAAATAATAATGAGAAATTAAATGATGTGAGTTGTGATTAATAATGAGGATAATATCGTCAACAATTCTATCCCCTCTTTGTCAACTAGGTTAGATTGGACCTTGGATAACCTTGTCAACAAAGAGGGTCAATCCCTTCCTGTTGTGCCACCCCCCTTGGCGACAAAGTTGCCTAAATATTGGGACTTCCCTATCTATGAGGAGAAATTTAATGAACTTTGTGATGGTTAAAATAAGAATCAAGCTATCATTCATTGGCTTTTGGGATAGCTTAACATGGAAAGGAAGAAAAATAATAGATTGGAAGTCCTCGCTAAAGTTGATTTCAGAGCTTCTACATAGGTTGTGGAAGACAAAGATTAGATAGTCTGGGAAGCAAATAATGATTTGACTAAAAATTTGGACAAATGGGATAGTATTGAGGAATAATTGAAGGAGCTTAATGAGAAGATCGACCAAAAAGAGGACAAGGAGAAATCTATGAAGGCTATGGAGGAGATATAGACCAGCCAAGTGTCCCTCAAAGGAAAAGTGGAGAATGTGACTGTGCAAAGTAATGAAATTATTAATAGGAATTTGACAAACCTTCAGGCTATCCAAGATTAGATTGAGAAGGAGGATCAAAAGAAGAGGAATTTGGTCTCTTCCCTTGCTACAAGGTTCCAGGTGGTGATTTTCAAGGTGATTGCAACTTTGGAGTCACTTTCCTTCTCATTTGGAAAAGGGTCCAAAAAATGACTCTCCTTTTCTGAGAAGGTGAATCCTTTGAGTCAAGATAGGAAGCTTGAGAAGCCTCCCACCAAGTAGACTATCAATTTGTGTCTTTGGTGGAGGTGGGTCTATGTGTTTTTTTCTACTTGTTTTTAAGTTTTGTTTGTCTTCAGTTTTTATTTTGTCTACTTGGGAGCCACTTATTTTGTTCTTTTTTGATAGTTGGCTCTAGGGTGTTGGGTTCTCATCCCTTATGAGTCCCATGTCTTTTCTCTCTCTTTCATTTTAATAGTGGTTATATCATGGTTTGAGCCTCTATCGGTTTTAACTAACTAGAACAATTAAATACAAACATCTAGCTTGTAATGATACTATTAGTCTCTTTGTCTTTGTCTTTGGCCCTTTCCTTATCAATATGAGTAGCACAAATAGGTGAGATATTAAGAGTTAGTAAATGAAATTTACTGTTATATAACTACCCAAAAGTACATCTTTGATAGATACAAGAAGCATTATACTAACTATATATCTAAATGAAGCAACCATATCTACTATGCTTAGGTGAATCATATAAACCATTAATAGAGTTGTAAGAGTGATAGCTAGAAAAAAATTGTCATTACACCCACCTTTACATGTACAAAAGAGAAAAGAACCACATTTAAAGAGATAAGAGAAAACATATACAAAAATCCATAAAAGATTTACTTATGGTTAATAATAATTTTTTAAGTTTTCATAAATAATATTTTTAATATAAATGTTATTATGTCATTTTAAGGTTTAATAAAAATAAATCATTTAGTTTTTTTGTTAATTAAGCTAGTAATGGACAAGAAATCTCCATCAAAATAGGGATTTGTCCATGAATTCGTAGAGTTGTAGCCTGTGAAACCACAACTACTAGTTACCATATAGGATCAATGAAAGGTTACCACTAATAGACAAAACTACTATAAACATGTATTATTTTACCTTAACTATGAGCCCATGGTATAAAATCAACAAAAAACTACCAATCCACCTAGTAGACAAATATAAAGTCATACTCACCACAATAAAATCATACTCAGCACAATAGAAGCTCACAAAACTAGTTTTAACCCACAATTGCAACCTAAGTACACCCAAAATTAAAGAAAAGGTTCAAGAAAAATTACATGGGTCCTAATGCACCTAGCTTCCCTAAATCATTACAAATCATTGTAATTGTAGAAATGTGTAGGAATTGTTACGTGAGATAGGAGAACCTTCATGCCCTTCACAATCTCCCACAGCCACATTGCAAGAAAACATAAAAATGTGTAATCATGTGAATATGTTTCCAAGGCATAGCTGAAGTGTAGCTCTAATTGGTTAATAACATTTTCAATATCATCATGGAGAAGATAGGACTCGATCATATTAGATAACAATGAGGCATAGACAATAGTCCATGTTGCATAAACATAGTTATGCATTCCTTTGATATGTCTCAAGTCAAGTAACAAAATTTTCATGGCCTCTCGAATGCCAACACAAGGAGCACCATCAATATCTTTAGCCAGTTGCCAAATACACAATACAAAATGCTAAATATTTGGATTCTCCATAAAATAAAATTATGAACATGCAAAATCTCATAATTTCATTAATAAATTTTTGAAACCTAGTCCAATAGATAAATTATTTAAGATTTTGAAATTGAAAATACTTTTACAGAGTTGAATGTTTATTAAAATTCGTTTGTTTCTTATATTTGATGTTTTATATGTAAAGTCAATTAAATATAATGTAGCAAAAATTATTATTTTTAATTTAAAAAATATTATTAAAAATGATATATAAAAAGTTAAAAGTTGTTTCTATTTGTGTATTTAATTAGAATCAAAGAAGTACAAAATCAATGATATATAATTAACTCAATATAAATCTAAATTTGTTTGTGTATATATTTTGGTGTCAAATATTTTTATCCAATTTGTAAAATATTAAATAGGAATTTTTTTATCGAACTTATAACATCTCACAAGATTTTGAGGTTTTCAATATTTCATAACCAATGATCTTAATTTTAATTTTATTTCGTTTTTCAATGAGTTGTTTCATATGCCATCCAAGCCTATTCTTAGTATAGTTGAGCATGTATTATTGAGGGAGTCTACTACTATAGGAGAGTTCAAATTGATTTTGACTAACTTTGGTTGATGTGTCTATATAGACATCTCTATGTTATATTGACCATGTAGATTTTCTCCACTTAATGTCTCCAAAAGAAGATGAGCTTGATGCCCTTCTTCCTTCACAACCTACAATATTGATAGCTTTCAATATTGCTATCCCCTTTAAGTCATCCCTCATAGAATTTGGTCTCATTTTATTTTGTCGTATGCCTATATTTTATATTGTCATTTTGAAAAATGAATTGAACCATCTCATGAACTCAATTTTACCTATAATATCAAAAAAATAAAAAAATAAATCGTCAAGATTTAAAATTAAAAAAAACTCATATTCTCATTTATTATTAAATCTTCATTTTAACGCTTTTTATTTTTCCTTCTTTTGTTCCATTCTAAAAACTTGTATTTATCAAACGCTTAAGATACACCAATTATTTATACATTTTAAATACATAGATAAGAACATAGTCCCTCTACTTCTCTCATCGATTTATATCCTCACTGCCAGTATCCCATTCTAATTCAAACTGGGAATTAGACATCCTTACAAATACACATAATGCAAAGCTCTTACAAAAATGTCTATTTATGATGCTATCGTCATAACATAAGATGTTAAAAAACCTTTTCAAATACACGGTGGGAAGAAAACAAAAGAATTTGGGTAATTACGCATCAGACCATCAAAACCAAAGATGCTTACCTAATGTGAAGTTGCCAGTACAGCCCTCAAGACCTTGCGATCCATGGACTGCTTGAAATATATTTAAAAAAATCAATTCTCTCTGTTATAACTCAAACATTAAGAAATGGGTGTTAAAAATTATAATGAAAGTTTTTCTATGCATTAGAGGAATTGAGAATCCAACCTATCTATAACACCTATGTAAGCAAACCCGAGAGCAAGCCTGCATTAACTTGCTTGTGGCGAAGCCTGAAGCTTTCATGGTCTCTGTTATATTAATTTTTGAAATGTCACTTAGTTGATTATGTGATGATGCTTAATCTATAGTCCCATTATAAGTACAAGGTGGAGAGCAATGGAATGAATGTATTAACAAAAGCAATTGGAAAAATCAAATAAGTGACATTTCAAAAATTAATATAACATTACAAAAAAAATATAACCTTCAAACTCTATGTTAATAATAAAGCAAAGAGGATGAATACAAAATAAAAATAAGAATTATAGAAATATTAGAAAAACCACCCTTACAAAAATTGTCAATTAAAAAGATATTATGCACCCACATCATTATCTATTACAAAATGAGTAAAAACTTATGAAGCACACCCTTTATCCATAAAGTTTGTAACATAGAAAGGAAATTAATTTCAAATACTTGTGAATGCATTAAAATGTCAATGTGATTGTGTTGATATCAAAGTGGGAACTAAATCATTATTAATTTTATTTTTTAATTTGTATTTATTTACAATAAGAATTTTCATATAAAATACGGTACATAATTTATTATAGTTGAATCATATCAGTTAATTTTTAATATTTTTTGTAATTTCTATTCTATTCATAAAGTTAAATTATAAATATATTTTCATTAATTAAATTTTAAAATTATTTAAACAAAATTATAATCTTCAAAAGGAAGGTCTTGGGGGATATGGAAGAATTGTTGATGAATATTGGTGATTTTAAACATATTCCCATGCCCAAATATATTTTTTTAAATGAATCTCGGCATTCCCAAATTCCCCCTAATTTTGATTAATGATGAGGAGGATTACCAAGACAACCGACTTGTAGCAACCAGGGCTTTGCAATTCTTGTTGAATCGGATGTCGATCGAGACTAATAAAGACAAAAGAAAGACTTCTATGTGGAAGGCTCTTCAAAGGGCAGATCTTGGGGGGCATGGAAGAAGTGTTGATGAATATTGATGACTACAAACATATTCCCATGCCCAAATATTTTTTCAAAATGTATCTTGACATCCCCAAATTTCCCCTAATTTTGATTGATGATTATGATGATTACCAAGACAACCGACATATAGAAACTAGGAGTTTGAAATTCCTACTGAATTGGATGCAGGTCAAGACTAATGAAGACCTTGAGAGGGTTAAATACTACACCATCTAGAGGGGCTCGAATGGGATACGCAGGTCGAGGACATCCATCTCGACGAGTTGGCAAAAGATGACTAGTGGGTTGCTTTAGGGTTCTATCTAAGGTCAGAGAATCTCTGTTGATTTTGTTAAGAGTACGATTAAGCTATTAATTTTTCATTGGTATATGTGTGGGCAAGTTTAGGATGGTAGTAAATCCATTTTTTGTTAGCAAAGATCTCTTTTTGGCTTGGCAAAAAATATTTTATGGACTCTATTATCTACTATATTTTGGGATCCCTTTATAAGTTTTATGGAATCTGTTAAACTATTTCATATTAATCTAATAGAATATGGCCCTTCTAGAAATCTAATACCAAAAAAAAATTATAATAAGGTAAAAGTACGGATCGATGTCACACTTATTTCTAATTTGTACGATCCAGCAACAACCATTCTGATCGAAGTAATGTGGCAAAGTGGTTCCGGCTAGAACCCCTTTGCCATATAAGCTGCAAAAAAGGCTTTTCGCCTCATTTTGCACTAACCGTCTTAGAGTTTAGCAACCGAGGAGAAGAAGGGAGCAAAGAAATTAGTGTTAATATATTAATGTTTTAGTTTTTTTTCATAATTTTTTCTAGTTTATTAGTATTTTAGTTTTTTAGTTTTTTAGTTTTTTAATGCTTGACAATATATTAATTTTAAAAAAAATTAATGCTTAATAATATATTAGTTTTAAAATTATTTAATGGTTAAAATCTTAATAATATACTACGACCTCTTAAGACACTTAGGAGAACTTAGTACATCCTAAGACCTTTTAAGACATCATACAACCCCATAGTACATCTTAGGAGCAATTAAGACATGAACAATCCCTTAATACACCCTAGGACATCTTTTAACCCCTTTTAGCATCCTAGCATGTATAACATAATGTTAATCTTAGAGGATCATGTTAATACTGAGAGGGGGGGTGAATCAGTATTAACAACAAATTCAAATCTAAAACTCAACCTTATAAAACTTTCACCAAATCAAACAATAACCAATAACAAAAACAGTAATCAAAAATTTACCATTACCCGTAATCACTGATAACCAACTATTAAACTGATTTAGCATAACTACTCATTAAGTGTTCATCAACATGCATAAACTAAAAGTAAATCAAATCAACACATCAAAAACATTCACCACATGAACACCAAAATTTTCACGTGGAAACCCAGATAGGGAAAAACCACGGTAGGAATTGGTACCCATAAAACTTGTGCACTCTTTCGAAATGTGCCCTATTAGGAGTCTAGCCTTGCTAGAAGCTTACAAAGATGCCCTGTTAGGAGAAGACCCTATTAGGAGTCACCCGGTTAAGGGATTTAGATGATGGGCCCTGTTAGGATCAACCTCGCAAGAGGATTTAACACTTAGATGTTGAGCTACCCGGTTAAGGGATTTACAATGTAAGGCATGTTAGGACCTACCCAGTTAAGGGATTTTGACTACTGCAACTCTTAGGGAACAACAATGAATGATCTGGTTATAGCACTTAACTGCTTTCTTGATCAGATCTAATTTTGCTCCACATCTGCTACACTTAGGTAGATCTCTCACACTCTGGTTCGGCTTCACACTCTTCTCATAAACCACCAACACAACAAACATCAACTAAACCGAACTAAATAACCTTTACAACTACATCAATTACTAAACCCTAGATACATCAAGAATTTCCAATAAAGACCATCTTAGATCATATCAGATCATTATACATTACAACATTTTACAAGACAATATCAACCGTTGAGTAATCGTAACTCATCATAGTATCTCAATCTGATACAAAGTCCAACCCTTAGAAAACTCTTCTAAGCGCTTCGCTATTTCCCAAGAAATTTTATCTTCAAATGCGCCAAAACAGAAATTCATCCATCTATGCAAGTTGTGCCACATTACCTCCAACATTTGAACTTGATGTAGATCACCGCCAAACCAAATCATTACCGGTTAAGAGAATTGTTTACCGGTCCTTAAACCCTTCTTAAACCCTAGCAAAAATACAATAGAAATCATAAACATGACTTCTGGTAACCAAAACAAGATGAGGTTCTGGTCAGATACCTATTATAACGATACAAACTCTCATTCCAAACCACAACACTTCAATCATCACCAATCGCCAGATCTAATCAAAACATTTCCTCATTTACCGGTTAAGGTCCTAATTTCCAATTTCCTATTTCTTTACCGGTAAGGTCTTTATAGTAGACCAAAAGGACTAAGATGACAAAATACAACATAGTAAACATCAGTTTCCATCAATGACAACACAAACAACTGATCAAAGTCATTCAATCATGCAATCTCAATCTCTTCATCACAATGTGATCACAAACAGTCTTTTGTCGGTTCAATCATCATTTTCCATCTGCATCAGTTATTCTAATCATGCCAACACATAAGACCCCATATGACACCATAAGACCCTTAAGACCCCTTATGTCTGTAACGAACCCTTATGACCTTTAATGACTCCTTAAGACCCCTTATGAGCCCTAAAGACCCCTATTGACCCCATATAACCCCATAGGATCATCTAGTGTCATAAGGGGTCATCCGGTATCATTAGGGGTCATATATGGTCCTAAGGGGCTACACATCTGTTAGAACATATGCGAGGCCCCTCAGGACCTCATATGACCCCTACCAACACCATATGACCCCATAGGATCATATAGTGTCCTAAGGGGTCATATGGGGTCCTAAGGGCCACATATGTGTTTTAACACATATGACCCCTTAGGACCCCATATGACACCTTTTAATGTCCTAGTAGGTACAACATAACTCTTACAACACCATATGACCCCATAGGGTCATATAGTGTCCTAAGGGGTCATATGGGGTCCTAAGGGGCCACACATGTGTTCTAACACATTTGTGACCCCTTAGGACCCCATATGACACCTTTTAAAGTACTAGTAGGTAAAAAATACCTCTTAAGACACCATATGACACCATAGGGTCATTTAGTGTCGTATGGGGTCAAATGGTTTCACACATGTGTGACCCCTTAGGACCTCATATGACCCCTTTTAAAGTCCTAGTATGTACAATATACTCCTTAGAACACCATATGACCCCATAGGGTCATATAGTGTCCTAAGGGGTCATATGGGGTCTTAAGAGGCCACACATGTGTTCTAACATATGACCCCTTTTAAAGTTCTAGTAGATACATGCAACATACCTCTAAGGACACCATATGACCCCATAGGGTCATATAGTGTCCTAAGGGGTCATATGGGGTCCTAAGGGGCCACACATGTGTGACCCCTTAGGACCCCATATGACCCCTTTTAAAGTAATAGTAGGTAAAACATACCTCTTAGGACTAGAGTTTACTTTAGTGGCGAATATTCGCCAATGGCAGCATCTTCATTCTAATTTCTCTTTAATACTAGTTAGCTCATGCAAAGTAAACTTAGGGTCTGAATCAACACCATACTAATCTCTAAACATTCTTTTAAATTCTTGAAATGATCTGATAGATAAATTAGGCAAACTTTTATACCACTCCCTAGCATCATCAATTAAAGATTGCATAAACATTTTCATGAAAACATCTTCACTTTCTACTTCAAAGTTATCAATTATATTTTGGAATGTTCTAAGATGATCTTCCCCTGAGATTGCATGATTTCCTGAAAATTTAGGGAGTGCCTCTCTTAATTCATTGCTTACTGGATTTGGGAAACCTATTATCCCAGTGAAATCAATTTGTCTATATCTATCTAGTTGCATTGGTCTCTTAACAAACTAATTTTGCATTTGTTGTTGGTGTGTGTTTCCTTGATTAGGAACTTGATGTTTTTTTTGTTGTTGTTGTAGGGGTATTTGATATTGTTGCTAGTACTCTCCTGCCATTTGCTACTGAAATTGAATGAATTTCAAATACTACTGGTAAGCATTGTTTCCTCCCATTTGGTTATTGTTCTGATACATTGGTGGGGGAGAATACTGCAGGACAAAAGGAAACTATAGAGGTGGTGGGCCAAAAATTTAGCCAGACGTGTTGCATTGACCTTGTGCACCATAATGATGTTCTTGAGCTCCATGGTTTTGACTAGTACTTGCCTGACCAGTGCTTCTATTTTGGACGTTATCAAGGGGGACACTTATGCTTGTAGAGACAAAAGACAAATTAGACATTCCAGTTGTCCATGCATGCGATATTGGCATAGTACTAGCTACAATACTAGAAATATTTGCTTGGGTAGAAGCTTGGGCAATAGTTATTGCACGTGTTGAAACAACACCTACAATAGGGGCTTGAGAATAGTACTTGTGACAGCAAGGGCTGAGGTATTAATAGTATTCACATGGGAAGACACAGGTTCAGAAGTGACTAAAGGGCAGCTAACAGTACTAGGGACACTGGATGTCTGACCAGACATTCCATGGGCAGGGATTTGCATTGACTGCTGAATGGAAAAATTTAACATTTCCTATGCCATCATGTCCCTTTCTCTTCTTACCTATTCAAACTGTCTCTGCAACTCTTCTATAGATCCTCCAGTTGCATTCCCTAAAGTAGAGCATATATTTGACTCAGTGAACTGAGTTTGAAAAAGATTTTGTGTTGAAGGAAAGTTCATAGACATAGGGGTAGCCATAGTGTACTCTTGACCAACGTTACCTTGTACATTTGCTAACTGGTCAGCATACCTAGCCTCAAATTTTCTTTATAACCTAACCCTTTCAAAGTCTGCATACAATTTGTCATAATCAGCCTAGTCCTGAGAAGGACCTTCATAGTAGGGATTTTGTATTTTTTTATCCATATTAGGGAATGTGTGACTAACAAAAATATTTTCTCTTGGAAAGGATTCGTCACTACTTGTATCTTCTACTTCGTATGTAGACCTATAAGTGTCACTATGATAACCCTCTGAAATACCCTTCCCTCTTAAATCAATATGAAATTGATTATGTTTCTCCATTCTAACAATACGAGTATTAACCAATTCTTGAGGAAAAGTGGTTTGAGGAATACCTTTGTTCTTGACAGTCAACCTTTTGCTTGTGGTATACTTGATGTCATCTCTGCTCCCTTGATCAGCTTCTTTATCTGAGCTAACCTTAGTGTCTGATGTGTTGTGCCTTGCAATGCATTCACTCCTCCTTGTAGAAATGTTTGTAACCTTCTTGATGCTCATGTGAGCCTTTCAAACTATGAACTAGCTTTCTTGTTTCAAGAGTCCCCACCCAGAATAGTAATACCGGTTTTTTTATTTCACAACTCTGGTTGCCAGATAAGAAATACATGGATAAAATACTTCTTTTGACAAAGTCTTGACTTTTCTTCCCCAGCACAGTCGCCAATCTATTGGTTCCCAAATCAATAGATCCTAGATCCTAGAGAAATAGCCACTGACTCAAACAGACTTAGGATTGGTTTTGGCCAACGAACAAGAATCGGCACAATGGTTGCAATCTTCTACTCTTTAGGCTCTACAAGACCTAGGTGGGTACCCCTGTTGCAATGTTTCATAAGATTTCAACTTTACATGGATAGACATTGCAGTGTATAGCAGATTCTTTCAATGAAACTATACCAAGGAAAAGTATGATATACTATGAATTATGGCTTGAACCTTAGTTTGTACCACTTTTCTTGCATTGAAAAATGGTTCTAATCTATTCTACTCTTCATGTAAAAAAATGGAAAATGAAATGTAAAAGGTCAAATAAGAATGTTGAAATGATCCTAAAACCCAGAAAAGTATGGCCAGTGCCTATTCAAGGGAGATATAGAGTCAAATAGTAGGTTTAAAAATAAAAAATATCGTAGTATCATTATTAAAGTTCAATACTAAACATTCAAGCCTTGCTTAAAATGCTCAAACTGGGAACGTATTCACAAATTCCTCACAAAGCCTCTCACACAAGTGTTGCAGTATTCAAGACATAATTTAATTCATTTACTTGAAATGAAACCTATCAAGATATCCACATTCTCCATTAGAGATGAAAAATTGAACATGTCATTAATATAACAACTCATACAACACCATACAAAAGATATGAGCAAGAAAAATGAATGTCCTCTTTATTGATTTTCAGAATAAAATGATACATTCATGATAAATTGTTGTGCTAAATAAATCTATAAAAGACTATATGTCATAGTATTGCTTCAAAGTTGTACTAGTACACACTAACCAGAATTTCAGAATCGTTTTTCTTGGCCCTGAATTACCTTTTATAACACAAGCGAGAAAAACAAGCTTCAGTCCAAGAAGACACATGTCAAAAGTATAAGATATTACAATTCGCTCTAAGACCTCTATTTCCTTGGTAACATGTGTGCACATCTCTTTGCTGCAATAAATGTGGGTGGGTGCTAAGAGGGCGTCATTCTAGAAACTTTGGGTTGTAGGTATGGAAAATCACCCCTTCATTGGTACCTTGATACATGCCTCTGTGAAGATCTAAAGTACACCTTGGTGCCTGGCAGCAGGTAACCTGGAGAATAGTCTTTGATGATTTGAATGCTTATGTCAGTCCTCCTCAAAATTAGCAACTGGTCTTCCTTGTTGGGATGAATTTTCTAGAGGGCACTTGATTTGCTGAAATTCACTCTTCTTCTTGCTTAGGGATGTTCTGAATTCTTCTTCGAATGCAAGGTATGGGAGAAAATTGAAGAGTTTTTCTTTTATGGAGATGCCATTAATTCATTTGTGTCGGATAGAGCCAGTCATTCGCGACAAATATGAATTTCATCCATTGATTAGGAAGTGAATGGTCAATATTGCCTTTGACAACCTTCGAATGATGACATGGAATTTATTAGACTGTCCTGGCCAACTCAGACTTTTCAAAATTTATGTCGTTTGAACCTGTTGTTATTATTTTATGCCTTTGACCATCTTTGCAAGATAAGCCTTCCTTAGATTTCTCTTTATTTTCTTATCCCAAACCACCTTTTCTTATCTTGACAATCCTCACGAGATAAGGTTTCCATGTATTTACATTTGCCTTTTATCCCACGGCACCCGGAAGCATTCCTCTTATCCTCGCGGGATAAGGCCATGTCACTTTTTCTTTATTGGCACCCTTTTATCCTTATCTCGCAGCACATTTGTCAACTTTGTCTCCTCTCGCGGGATAAGTCCTTTGTATGTCCTCTAAGCATCCTCTTATCTCGCATTTCTCAAAACTCCCTGTTGTCTTCTGCTTGAAGGCACCTTTCCTTGATAATTTTGCTTCGCGAGGGATAAGCCTTGTGAGCTTTCCTTATCTTATCTCGTGATCCATCTCTTATCCCCGAGGGAACGCGCGAGATAAGAGATCCTATCGAACTCTCCTTGTAATCCCTATCCCGCGACCACCACTGAGTAGAAGAAAACCTTTGTGGGATAAGGTTCTTTGCAATCCCTTGTTACCTCTTATCTTGTGCCATCATTGTGTCGGCCTATAAACATTGCGGGGTAACTTTCCCTTATAACTCTGAGTTGTTTCATGTTTGGTGCGCCCATCAGGGCATCTTAAAACCACCATGGGATAAGACTTTCCTCTCTGTTTCTTTTTTTCTTTAATCCCACATGGTCACACTACATAGTGAAAACTGCTACCACACTTGCGAATATTCCTTATCCCACATGAGCCTTTTTCTATTATGAAATGACTACAGAATAAGGATCCCTTTGTTGCCTCTATCTCCTCCTTATCCCATGGGGCTTAATCAGGGCTTCAAAGGTGTTGCGAGATAATTCATGTTCTTTAAGCTTTGTAAATTCCTTATCTCGCATGGTCAAAACCTCTCACTGAAAAGCCTATGGGATAACATTTCCTTGTATTTCCTTTGGCACGCTTATCCAGCACAATTATGAGACTAAAGCGGGCACTTAGGTGGATCATTTTAGCATGTGGAGACTAGTCGAGGGTAAAGTGATCATGTGTGGGGGCCTTCCTAGGGAATTCTAAAAAGAAAAACCACAAGGACACTTAATACTTAGGCATATAATAAAAACTAAAGCGACAACCTCAAGCGATGACTCCTAGTGCACAGGGTCGGTGAACGAATGACAAAGGACCCTTTTGATGATGACTTAAAATCAGGCTACCGGTGATCACAAGTCAACTACAGAACATAACATTTCCCAGGAGAACAAAGGAAAACCTTAACAACTCTAAAACCCTTTTCAAAAATCTTAAACCCTAAGTTCCAACACACAGGCAGGAGACAAATAAGACCAATTTTAAAACCTTCCAACAGAAGCTCCAACATTTATAACAAAATGATGCAGGAAAGCCATCTTGGAAAAGTGATTTATCAAGACGTAGTTGGAATGTTGCAGCCCTAACCTCATCAATTGTGGTAACACATTATCATCTCATCACCACATACTCTCAAATTAAAAAACTAAATTTGTTGTCTTTTCCTCTAGATTAATTTCTAGGTTCATAGAGAAGTGATCAAAAGATGATATTGGAGGAATCTTAGCTTATGTCAATGTTGTACCATCAAAATAGTTTGCAAATAAGAAAAACTTATCCAACTATTCAAAAATATTTTTTAATCCTATATGTCTATTGGTCTAGGTATAAATTTTATTATTTTTACGATAGTCAATGACACTAATATCATCCACAAAATCCCTAAAATCTAGCATTTTTTACTAACACTACTAGGTCAGCCACTTTTTTTATTTATGTCTTAAATTACACTAAAATCACCACCAATGATCAAGTATACATCCCCATTTGACTTTATCTTGTTACAAATAAATACCCAAGTAGCTCTTTTTTCTTCTATTTAAATTGAGCCATAAGCATTGAACAATGAAAACTTCAAATTAGAATTGATTAAACTAACTTGGCATTTCATCCAATTAGGAGGAGCTTCTATCACTATCACTAAAGCCACCACTTTGTTAGGATTCTAAAGTACTCCAATCACATCGGCACTCCAAAGGGCATCGTGGAAAGAACCAAACATGGATCTATAATGTATGGCAAACCTATCTTCCCCAACTAAGAAAACTTTTGTCTCTTATAACAAAATCAAGTTCATAGTCACCTTCTCTCAATGACACTTGATTAAGTGTCACTTGTTAGGGGTCTTTAAGCCCTTGACATTCAATGTTAGGCTCCTCATTTTTCTTCAAGGGATGGATTCCTTCCCTTGGACTTTTCCATAAAATCTTTAATATTTGTGATTCCTTTCTCCACTACCTCATTTTCCCTCTTCCTTTTCATTGACTTTCTAGCTATCTTTTTCTTCTGCTATTTTGTTATAAGAACAATAACCACCGATTATCTTATACACCTTTGACCTATAATTTCAATATCATCTGGATCAAAAACATCTTTTTTTTCATGGTCTTCTAAACCAATATAATCTTCTAATAAAACCTCGCCTCCTTTTGTAGCTCAACCCCTAGAAGGAGGTGTTGCCATTTGATAATCCAAATCAAGTATCACTTGTGAGGGGTTTTTAAGCCCCTATCGTTCCATGTTAGGATCCTCATTGTTTTCCAAGGGGTGGGTTCCCTCCTTTGGATTTTATCATAAACTCTTTAATATTTTTGAGTCCTTTTTCCTTTCTCCATTGCCTCCTCTTCCCTCTTTTATTTCATTGACTTTCTAGCTCTCTTTTCCTTTTGTTTTTTATTACAAGAACCATAACCACCAATTCACTTATACACCTTTGATCTATAATTTCAATATCATCTAGATCAAAAACATCTTCTTTTTCATAGTCTTCTAAACCAATATAATCTTCTAATGAAACCTCACCTCCTTCAGTAGCCCGCCCCCTAGAAGGAGGTGTTGCCTTTTGATAATCCATACCACCTATTTTGTTAGTTAATTCTGGCAATGCTAGCACAAAATTACTTTGAGCTTTCTTCTTATTTATAGCTATTGTCCCTCACGTCACCTTGTCCTTCATGTCTAGATTCACCATTTGATCTTTAAGAAAATTTGCATGAATGAATGAATGTTTTTAATAACGTCCATGAGGTCAAACAGTCTATGGAACCCACGATTAACTAACAAAGCAAAGCAAAGCATGTAGATTCCAAAATATTGTGCTTATTGAACCTCCTTTTCCTTCTTCGTCTTGAATCTTGTGTATCTTGAAGAAAAAATCTGCAACTCTTGTGTATCATAAATGTATGATTTGTGAATAGATCCTTAGGGCTCATGACATCTTGTCTGCGACTATCATGGTTGCTTGATGTGAAACTCGAGGCATCCACCTTATAAGCGTCATCTATCATTAACCTTCGTACCGAGCCCAGGGGACCATTTTCTTTATTGCGCATAGAGTATTTGTTAATTTGGGCTTTAGGTTTGCAAATATTTTGCATTTTTTATCTCCTTTTGCAACTATCTTCCCTATGATCTCTTCCCTGGAACGTTAAGAAAAACATTTTATCCTCCTCACCTTTAATTGATTGAATCCAATGTGCTCCTTCTGCACATAATCTAACCTCTTTTGGAACCTATCTCACTGCTACTATCTATAGTCGAGCATACAAATATGAATCACCTTCCATTATTTCGGTATTGATGTCCATTAGTGTACCAAGCAATCTGTTAATTTTCTCGATTCATTCTTATGAATAATACTCCATTGGTAGGTTATACAGTCGGATCCAAATAGGGTGTTCATACGAAGATAGCTTTATTGGATTAAAGTTCATGTGCAATGGATGATCACCCATCTTCGACAATTCCGCATTCAAGATCAGGTCCCGATCTTTACAGGAAACAAAAACTTCAATGAAAAATTGTCTGGGAGGAATTTAACAATATCCTATGTTTTCCAATTCTTCGTTATCCAAGCCCTAACAGTTTTCATGTCAACCCTTGGTCCAATAAAATCAGCATATGATGGCAAGCTCTTGGAGCATCCCTACATCAGTTGTTATCAATGATTTATGACTTTCTACCGAGCATGGTATAATGCTTATAGCATCTTCCTTTTCTTTAGCCTGCCCCTCTATGCAAATCTGCTCCTACATATGCGAGCTCTCCATTTTTCAATTTAAAATAATTATATGATTTATTATACATAAACAACTTATTTGAAATTAATTTTTATAAAATATAGAAAATAAAGTACATATTATTCATTTTAAGTATATAGGTATTTAATACAATAGTAAGTAAACAAAAAATTAAAAAAATCAATATTTTAAATATATGTTATGTACATTTTAAATAACTTAATAAGTTACATATTAAACATATTAAACTTTTACAAAAATTAATCAAAATAAATAAATTAAATTAAATTAACAATGATATCCTAAATTAGTTTTATAAGGTTATCCCTGAGTTATTTAGTTGTTGTCTGTCACTACTCCTTGATGCCTTATTGTGTTATTTGTTGTCAGTCCTTGATTGTCTTGTTGATGTTGTGGACTTAAAAGCTTAATCTTTCTTTTTATACAAGAGCTCATGACCCTCTCAAAATCCTTGTTTCCCTTTCAAAATCCTTGTTTACATAATAAAAACCAGAGATATACTAAATACATGAAAATAAATAAAATAATTTATAATTTTTTTGATAAATTAATATGATGCTAAATAAAATAATTCATAATTAATATAAACTAATATATTCCATATTTTTATACTAATTAGAAATATCAATATTAATAAATCAAAAAAATTAAAACATTAAATACATTTAAAAAGTGTTTAGGATCCAATAGTTGTACAACCACTTGTGCTTATAATATCGAGTCTTGCCACATATTTATACTAATGGACCAATACGTGAGCACAAGAGAACCTATAAATGTTATATATAAAAAGAATATATACAATCATTAACAAGTGAAATAAATCATTTGTTGTTTGGAATAAAATATCATGGCTATCCACTATAACTGTGCCATTTATAAAGTAAGATGCCCACTTATACAAGTACTCTATCATAGTGAAATAATATTATTCTTATTTGTATAACTATTGGGATAGCAATGTATATGTATTGGAGTATTTCATATTAATAATTTGTCTTTATCACAAATATAAAAGTTGAACACAATAAATCCCTTGTTTTTTTCTATCAAATGTGAGGGATTGTCTAAAGGTTTTATTGTTCAACAATTGGTCCCTTTGTGTTCAATATAAGTTGTATTTTATATAATAATATGTTATTTTTATAACAACAAATATTTTTTTGTGTTCAACTATTGGTCCTTTGGTGTTGGATATAGAAATTAGAGATAACACACATTTATGATTACTAATAGATATTTGGTCCATTTAAGTTCCATATAAGTTATATTTTACATAAAAATACGATATTGTACTAATTACAAATGATATTTTTTTATTCAACTACTAGAGATTTTTAGATTAAGTTTTTGTCTTTAAACAGTCATTTTGTAGACACTTCGCACTAGATGTGTTATTTTGATGAGTTGTATGATTAGTCACGCCTTCAAATCTTAATATCAGATAGTTAAGTGTCCATTTTACATTTCTAAAAAAATGAAAGCAAAACAATTTTTATTTATTGCATCGAAAACATCTCTTTATATGAAATGAACAACCTATTATTTAAAATCAATGACTCAAAATTAATGAGAAGCTTGGAAGATGATTCAAGCAATATGAACCGTTTGATTTTTGCTGCACTAAATCATAAACTTTTCCTGCCTGTATGAGCATGTCAGTCTCCATCCCTGCTCTAACAAATGCTAGGAAGTCAAATCATGATACATGCAAGAGATTAAGACACAATACAAATTCATATTCTACAATTTATCATATTGAAGGCATCTTGCGGTATTTGTGACTGTCGTAAAAATACTGTGAGACATTCGCGATGATAATAGCTATTCTGAATGTTTGATTTGACAGGTTTGGTCGTTCATTTTACATGACAAGGTATTATTTTTTGCCTATTGTTTAAGAAAATCTTGAAATGTAAAAGAATTAAAAATCTTTAAATGTAAGAGGATTAATAATGAATGGAGTTAATAATGTAAGAGCATTCATTTTGTCGGGTGATGCAGGACAATAGGGAGATACAGGATAATGATTATTGTCCTTAAAATATATATTGTATTATATATTTGAAAACATGTATTGAATTATTATATTATATCATATATTTAAAAATAGGTAATGAATTATTAGAGTAAGTTGGTGAAGGGTATAGTTGGTCCAATTTACAATTATCATCGTAGATTTTAGAATTTATCTTGACGAAGTTCTTTCATAAGATTTGGTTTTTACATGATTATTTTTAAAATTCTTTATTATTATCATTATGTATTTTATAGTTATATTTTATAGGAATTTGAAAATAATTGGTGAATTATATGTTGAGTTTAAAATTAATTTTTAATTGCATTGGTGAAATTGGTATATTTATATTTTTTATTTATTTATTTTTGGATTATTTTGAAAGAATATATTTTAATATAAATATTTAGTGATTCGTTGTATATTTTGTATTAGGTTTGATGAATATCTATCCACTTAAAAAAATGAAAACTTGTTCTAATACTAAAATTCTTTAACCTATCTTTCTTAATATGAATTTTATTTTTTTTTATTTTTTTTAGTAGTTTTTTTACTTGTCATTTCTAGTAAGTTTGCATGCTCATTCACATGGTCGTGAAAGTTCTCATTTATTTTAGGTTAAGTAGAGTAAGACTAATTGTCAACTTCCTAATTTTATTGCATATAGAAAGCTCAAAACTAATTAAAAATCTCATTTAAAATAAAAATAGAAAAATGTCAAGACCTCAATTTGAGGCATATTATATCTTACTTATTACTTCATGCTTCCTTGGATCATTCTTCATCCAAAGATCTCATATTTCTTTTGGGAGTGGCCCCACATGGAATAAATTTGATCTAAAATATCTTAAAAGTATCTAATAATTATTTAAACATTCTAAAATCATTCAGCATCAATATCATTATAAAGAACATTTATTCAAGAATAACACCTAATTTATGTTATTAGATTTCTACAATCCATTTTTTTTATTAAGTTAGCAAGGAGAAGGCCCTAAATCCTATAGAACAACAAAATCAAATAGCAGCAACATAGAGTCTAGCATCACACAACCAGCATAAGAACTACAACCATCCTCTCTCAAAAATAGTCAAAAATCATCATGTCCTTGTAACTAAACATACTATTCTGAGCTAACCACCATCTACCTAACATATTTATAGTAGTAAGACAATATAAAGAGTTTAAAAACTTAAACGCAAGCTTATTCCTTAAATAATGCATAAAAAACCTACTACTAACTATAGTAGACATAATCAAAAACCAAAAACAGAGAGTAAATTGCTTAATTATTCTTAATAAGATTTCAATTGTGCTCCAGCCTCTGCACATGGTCAATCCAGTTCTTTGCAGGAGTGGTCTCCTTCTTCTCGTTCTCCTTGTCCAGTTTCCCCTCATTCAGTAGCCTCCTGGCCTTCTTTTTCATCCTTCTTTGCCCAAAAATGAACACCATAGCCTCCTTTCTCATAATTCCATCGCTCATGGCGTACAATGAACAAAAGGAGTCACCCATTTGGTTGTATCGCTGCCTATTGTCTTCTATTTTCACTTCTAGGTCTGTAACCATCACTTGCAGCTCCACCTTATCCACATCTGCAGGTAATTCCTAAGAGAAGGGCACCATATCAACATTATCCTGGAAATTAAGAGGTAGAGAAATCGGATCAAAATCCTCCTTGTCCTCTGAGGAAAATGATTATTGTGGATTGTTGCACCACATATAGGACTTAATTGACTTCTTATATGATATACATAAAACTCACAAATTATGCAAAATTTACATATTCAGTAAGGCACAAAAAACCTTATAATTATGAGACCTAAACAATATGCAAATTGTCTAATTGTTCATGACATAGAAAACCTTGCAAGATTTGAATTTTAAATTAGAATCTTTTGATTACACAAGGGATTTATAGGTTGGATCAAAAAGAAAGATCCAAAATGTTGCCCATGATACATTTTAGTTTCATTGTGATTTTGTTCACCTGTACCATTAGATTCACAATAGGAAACCAATCTCTTTGTCTCCTATTTGAAATGCATTTATAATAATTTTTGTCACTTTAATGTATACTTTCTTCTTAGCTATCTTAAACAACCAATTTAACCTATATTTTAGTGGAATAATAATGACAAATGAAGTGGATCCCCAATAATATCATAGGAAGTGCTCACCAATAGAGCCAAGCCCCAGACCCTATTTATAATTATTTGTCTTATTTAATATGAGAGTTAAAATTTTAGCTTTAACATTTCAATATGGCTTATTTTGATTTTTAATATTTTATTCCAAGGATCCCTCTCCCATTCTTCTCTATCTCTCTCTTCCTTTTTCTCCCTCCCTCTCGCTCCTCTCTCTATCTCTCCACATATCTCTATTTGTTATCTTTTTTCCCCTATCTAATTGACCCTAATTATTTATCCCTCTCTCCATCTCTATTTGTTTATATCTATTGCTCTCTATATCTCCATCTCCCTCTATATCTCTCTTTTTGTTTTTCTCTATATCTCAATCTCTATCTCCCTACATCTCTATATGTATCTTTTCCTCCACTCTTTGTACATATCTCTCTCTCTCTACACACACCTCCTCTCCTCTCTGGGTCCCTATCCATCTCCATGATTCATATATATATTTTCCTCTTTATCTCTATCTCCTTAACTCTGTCTCTTACTCTTCCTCCCTCCATCTCTCCCTCTTTCTATCCCTATCACTCCCTCTCTCCTTATTGCAAACATAACATGGGCCTACTAATAATGAAGCATAATTATCTTCTTCATTTAGAGAATAGTTGATTTAAAGCTATCACTTCTCCATTGAGAACTATGTTGCACAATCAACATCATTTGATTTATAGCCTATCAATTGACCACATGTATATTTCTCATAAATTGAATCAAGCATTTCACCACATATATTGCACAAATGTATGCAAAAAATAGACCAAAATTTTTCCTAATCAAATTTATTGAAGTACCCATTGCACACCAAGATGCAATTGCTAGTTTATTTATATGTAGAACATAGAAGAAACATATAACCCATTTCAAAGCACCTTTGAGTGCTTTCGATAGTCATTATTTGTACGGCCAACAAATCTTCTCACAATGAAAATATAAGTCTTGTATGTAAACCGCATATAATAATGTCTGCTCTACTGCAAGTGGTTACGTGTAATAGGAGGTTAATCTATCCCAAAATTAATTTTTGGTCAAGCAAATGTATAGAGGAGAATGTTCAACCCAAGCGGATAACGAATTACCGTCAGCCGCCTATCGAGAAGAGATCTACAAACGTGTCTAATATTACTGCAACTCTTTATATTCAACTCTTCCTAATAGAAAGCACGGGTATTTGCCTTGAAAGATTTCTGCATCTTTAGCTGTGTAAAGATTGGTTTGTTTTGTGTAAATTTGTATTAAAAAAGAAAAAAGATATTCATGGCTATGGGACGGACTCCTTGCAGTAAAAAGGTGGGACTTAAAAGAGGTCCATGGACACCTGAAGAAGATCTCCGTTTAATGAGTTATATCCAGGCTCATGGCCAAGGCCGTTGGAGATCTCTTTCCAAGAAAGCAGGTTTTTTTCCTTGTTTTTCTTTTCCAAATTTACAGTCACTATCTTTATAGAATTAGGGTTAGGGTCATTCTTACTATTTTTCTAGACCTAGGGTTAGGCTCATGCTTGAATCTCTTTCAGTTACTTTTCCAATTTAGGGTTAGGAGTTTGTGTGTATGTTTATTTCTCAAAGATTCATTCATTTCAGGCCTGCTTCGATCGGGAAAAAGCTGTAGATTGCGATGGATGAATTATCTTCGACCTGACGTCAAACGAGGACATATTTTACCTGAAGAAGAAGATTTAATTCTCAGGCTCCATCGACTTCTGGGAAACAGGTCACCCTTATTCCATTCAAAATATTCCTTTTTTTTCAAATGAAACAAGTTACGCTAAAATCAGATTGCAAGTAATAGAGTATGAAAGCATTTCGTGTGTCAAATGGCTTCAGATGGTCTTTGATCGCGGGACGTATACCAGGAAGGACTGATAATGACATAAAAAACTACTGGAACAGTCACCTAAGCAAAAAACTTATTAAGCAGGGCATAGATCCTCGCACACACAGGCCCCTCTCTGAATCTGAGGACATATGGTGGATCCCTCAAGACAGCAATATGCAGCAAAACATTCTCCAATACACTACAACACCAGAAAGTGCTGATCCAGAAATACATGACAAAGATTCAGATTTCACAATACCAGATCTTAAGGAGGACCAGATTTGCTCTTCAATGGCTACACCAGAAATCTCTTGTTTACAGAGTGCACCCACCATTTTGCCTTTCGTCAGTGAGAAGGATGCCTGTATTGAAATGAACGATTCCAATTGTTCTGAGACTCCGAAACAGTTAACATACAGCAGCTGGTTTCCTTATTCTCTTCCTGAAACTCCAATGGGAACAGCTAATGGAAATAGCAGTTCATATATGCATCCTTCATATCTGGAATCACTTATCAATGAAGAGTTTGAGTTGCTAGAGCCTACTGTTGGATATAATTCTGTTTCACGGTTGTGCCCACATCAATCTGAACTTCCAACCCCTGGCTATGAATTCTGGTCTGCACTCCACTCTCCCAGCACACATTACCATCCTCCTTGTTGACATAAGAATATCATTGCTCTGTATTCTGGGTTTGTTTTGTGATTATGTATTCTTCATTTAAGTGTTTGTATTGTTAAAATTAAAACTTAACAATGTCCATATGGGCACTTATGGTGCTCACATAAAATGTACATAAGAATAGTGTGCAGATGTAGTTTGAGCACCGTAGTTTGTACACCTACGGTGCTGTGTTTCACTCTTCCATAAGACTAGACGAAGTCCACATATGATACCAAACCAACCAAAACCCTTAAAATGTGCAGCAATTACAATTGGCAGAAAGCTTATATTCATTATTTCTATTTTGAGATCAGTGTTTGTACTAAGGGATGGTGATTTATTTATTTTTATGGTATAGAAACACGTTTCATCTGTAAAAAATGAAGGGCTTGAGTTAGTTCCTAAATTTGAATTGCTACTTCTATACCTTAGCTAAACTAATTGCAATTCTTTTTCCATGTATGTGGTAGATAATTGCAATATCACTGGCCACTAATGCTATTTGTTTCGGGAAAGTGTTTCTTAAAGACCAAATTATATTTTGATGTCCCAGATTATAGTATCGATCTAAGGAAACTTTCCTGCTCTAGCCACTCCAGCTTCGATTCTACGAAAACTGCACAGACATAGACTCAGAACTCAGAAGGTGAACTTGTAGCCAATTTGGGTGTTGTCTATGAAGACATTGCTGATCCGCGGATGTAACGGACAGGTTTAATGGTTTTCTTATAATTGATTTTTAGTTTTTTATTAGTATATTTCTGTTTTTAGGCGTTTCTCTATTTTTTTATGCCTTTAAGTTATCCTTCATTGCCGTATCTGCTGAAAGAAGTTTATATGCTTATGTGTAAGCCTTCAATATTTAGATGATAGAATAAATAGAGCTGTCTATAACTGTTTAATTATTTGTTTGTTTGTTTCAGTAAAATTATATTGAAAAAGAAGTTGTAAAAGATTATGAAAAGATTTCTGTTATCATGAAAATCAAGAGGATTTTCACCGATGATTTTCACCGATCCACCCCCATCAAAATTTAGAGATGCAGAAACAATAATCAGTTCTTAAATTATTTGTTATTTTAGCTTTGCAATTGTTCAGACAATTATTTTCATTTTATTCTAGTATATTGTGAGTGTTTTTTATTATTATTTCCAATGGATATTAGAGCAAATTGCAAGAGTTTTTTTGTGCAAGTTAGTAGTTCTTTCCAGATTAGTTATTATTAGGCTACCATTCCAACTTCTTTAATTTATAAGAGAATTAAGAATATTAGAGTATCAAAATACATATCCGATTATTTAGGTAATATCTTTATGAACTAGTAAAAGTCAAATACAATGAACCTACAAATGACAACAAATCAATGAACATGATTAAAAAATGAAAAGGAGAAAACAATCAAACTCCATTCAATATGCACTAGATATCTTAAATCTTCCCCATAATACTAGCAAGATAAAATTAAAGAATGCATTGAAGGTTTTGCAAATTACATACCATAGATCTTATAAAGTTTTCGATTAAGTGAAAAGCAGGTTTTGAAGGGGCCCCGAAACCCTTTTACAGAAAGATAATCAAAAGATAGGGCATTAAAGACCAGCTAGAAAGATCAAAAAACAACAAAGAAATAGTTGGCAAAGACAAAAAGCCAACAAGAAGCCAAAAGAGGCAGAGGGACAACACAAAGAAAACTAAGGGATAGCCACGAGCAACAGACCCTAAGAAAGGTTTATTATAAGCTCCGCCACTTCTTGCTCCAGCGGGACCATAGAGGCAGCAACACTCTTCAAATCCTCTAGCTCCTTGGCATGTTGGGTCATCTTCCTAGTACTAGCACAAGTTATTTTACCATTACCAATAGTCCCCCCTTCAAGAGTCAGCGCCTTATCTTCGGTAGTATCAATAGTGCTCTTTTCCTGTTGGATCTATTCCAGCTTGTTGTTGATCATCATATTGAAGCTATCGACAGAGGCTTTCAAGATTTTTTAGCTTTGTTCTCCAATTTTCTTCCTGGGGTATTCTCATGATTGAGAACCCACTTCTCCAGATCATTGAATCTATCATCCACAACCTTAAATTGGGATCCATATGCTCCAGTGATAGCCTCCGCATCGTTGGTGGCTTTAGTTAATTCATTCGGGTAGTTAGGAAGGGTACTGAGCTTACCAGTTCCAACAGCTTCAAGGGTAGTCACTAACCTGGATGAATCCTCCAACTTATTCTTCAAATTGTTGATATCCGAATAGATCCAATCACTAACCTTGCAGAACTCCATAATCCCACTCTTCGCAGTATTCAACATGGTTAAAGGGGAGTTTCTGCAGTCAATGTTGATCTCAGGGGCAGAATTATCCAGGGTCTCCACATTAACATTTGTAGTAGTGGGAGGCAGAGTATCACCTTCATTCACCATCTTCCCATCATCTTCCACATCATCTATTGATTTATTGGGGTACTAAGGATTGGGTTGAACATTAAGAGAATCATTCCCTTTATCTAGGTTGATTTTGGTGATGACAGGGCTCCGCTTGTTTTTCTTTTTTGACGGAGGGGTAACATAATCACTATCAGTCTCCATCCCCTCCTCATCCTCTTCATCATCTTCAAGCCATCTGTCCTCCTCCTGAACCTTATTTCTTTTTCCTTTAACCTCTTTTCTATCTTTCTTATTTCCGGACCCAGAAGCCAAATCTTTGTCCTTCTCCTTGCTAGAACCCTTAGCAAGGGTAATCCTATCAACATCATCTTCCCACTCAGTATCAGACTTGTCATCTTCACTGTCATTAGAGTTCTTAGACTCATCATCTGAATTTGAGAGCTTGATGATAGAATGCTGCACAGAGGAAGCCTTGACATGGTTCTATAATAGCAACATTAACCCTTCATGCATGGGAGGGTTACTGTACGGGTTAGCCCTAAAATCCTTAATGCTAGTGTTAAGGAAACTAAACAAATATAAGGGAGTAGACACCATATCTTTATGGAGAAAATGATTCAAAAGCACAAAGTGATAACCATAGACACGAGAGTATCTACCATCAAGTGTAACATATTGTATGACAACAAACAAAATCCATCTCCATACCTTTTTTATCACTTTCGGTGAGTAGTAGGTTTTGTCAGATTTCACCAACTTGCTTTTCTCAAACTCCTCCTTCGGGAATCGCTTGATAGTAGCTTCAATGAGCTTCATGTCTCTATAAAACATTTTGCCTTCCATCGGCATACCAGTAACTTTTGCGATCATCCCTTCGTCAATTTCAACCTTTCTTCTTCCTATGGTAATTTTACCATATTTCCAATTCTTTTTGAAAATTATGGTCACGGTAGGGTTTTACCCTACAATTCTCTCCATATACCCTATCATCTTATCCATTTCCAGATAGCCCAGGCCTTCAGCTTTTCTTTCCATTCATCACATGAAAGCGGCTCAATTCTTTTCCTATTACCTCCCATGGCATCTGCAAATAGATAATTCTTATCCTTCACAATGCAAAACTGGGCAAAAATAGAGATCAAAGTGCAGAGCAGGAAGGTCTTCAAAATAGAAATGGGCACCCACAAAACGTGCGGAGTCTTGTCCACATTAAACACTAGCTCACTCTTCGAGCACTACTCTTTCCGATTCATTATGGCCTTTTTCATTGATGAGTGCATTGTCATTATTACTTATCACTCCCTCATAACCATGCACTCTATCATAAATGAGGATTGCATGCACCTCATGAGGAAGATCCAGCTCACCTCTCCAGCTCATAGTTCTCTTGCATAAAAGGCTTTCCAATCTGATTTATCAAATGATGGTGCAGATGATGTAGATGCTTTAAAGGCTAAATCTGTCTTTATAGTAGCAACAGGATCAAATTCTTCAATTTCAAAAGCTGAAAGTTTTCCAATCAATGTATTAGGCATTGTTCTTAACTCATTTATAGCAGTGACTTTCATTTTATATGCCGGTGGCACTCCTCTTAAAACTTTTGAAACAATTTCATCCTCACTTAAGGTTCCTCCACAACATTTAATACCCAAAACAATCTCATTTACTCTTTCCATAAAAGCATAAATCCTTTCATATTCTTCCATTTTCAGATGTTCATACCTGACCCGGAAGCTTTCAAGTTTTGCAATTTTGACTGTGGAATCTCCTTCATTCAGTGTTTCCAAATGATCCCAAATAGCTTTAGCAGTAGACCTATCTGATAGTCCCATGATTTGTTGATTAGATAATGCACTCAAATGTGCTTCTCTTGCTTTGCAATCATTTTCTTCATCTTTAGTCAAGTTAGGTGGATTGGGCTAACTCTGAGTAGGAGCATTATAACCATTCTTTGTAACATCCCAGATGTCTTTTCTAATGCAATTTAGATGTGTCTCCATTCTGATCTTCCATATGCCATAGTTGGTTCCATCAAGTTTAGGACTGTCCTTCCTGAAATAGTTAGTAGACATTGGATCTCCTCGAGCTGTTAAAATTTTGCAAAAGAGGACTAAGCTCTGATACCAATTGTTAGGTCCCAGAGACAACTGAGAGGGGGGGGTGAATCAGTTGTCTAATAAATTCAAACCAAAAATAACTTAACCAACTTAATGCTTAATACCGGTAAACCAGTCTAATATGTCGGTAGACAATTTTAACAGTTAATTGCAATACCGGTAAGGATTAATGCATGAAACAAAAAGACAAAGTCATCCACAACACATAAAACCAATATTTGTACGTGGAAACCCTATAAGGGCAAAAACCATGGTGGGAAACCTTACCCACAATCAGATGATACTACTGCAGATAGTAAGTGTATACAAATGGGGTCTGCACAAGCAGAAAGGCCAAGCGCCTAGAGCTCACTGCTCAATCACAAAATGGGAGTCACACTTACTACAATTGGATGGTTAAATCCAATAAGAATGTACTGCTCAAAATAGCATCTTCATATGCTGGATTCAATACCGGTGTAGTTCTGATTGTCTTCACAAAAACCCTCCTTCAACCTTCAAATGATGTCTGCGTGTATAGCTCTGCTTATTCTCGCATATACCTTCACACAATCCTTTTTCGCATTCCACATTCAATCTTACAAATAAGATCTTACATTTATACCATACCCTAAGACCAATTTTAGTAGGTCGGCTCTAAAGGATAATACAATAAAATTAATTTACAAATTAATTAATACCCGATGCAATAATCGATTCACCATGTCGGTTTAATGCATTTACAACAACAATAAGTCATCTCAATAACGTGCCATGCTAATCTGGAAAAGATAAACCTGTCGGTGTAACCTGGACCTATTTGCCGGTAACAGCAAATATGCAAATATGAATATACCAATAAACAAAACTCCAAGACAAGGTGTCCACACGATTTCTTCGACATAACCAAGTGTTTTCCATATCATTCCAAGTGTCGGTGATCATTATATCATGCCGGTGTACCAGATACTGGTGATTGTGCATAAGTCACTTGCTTGCCGGTGAATGTTGTTGATTCTCCAAAGTGCCAGAGTTGATAAGTGTTTAGTAGGTGTTGACATCAATGACAAAACCATACCAAAATACCAACAATTTCTTGGTCATGTGTGTGGTTTTTTGTTTTTGTTGTTTATCTGTTGCTAGTTTAGAATGTTTATCTTTGGTTAGCAGTTAGTGATCTTTGTACAGAGTTCCAGGGCCACTTCAAAACTTATTTTACCTGATTAAAAATAATGATATTAGTTAATTTTTTAGTTTTTTTATTCCTATTTTTTATAGAACATGAATATAAACTCAAAAAATACTTCAAACATAAAGTATTTTCAAATTCCTATAAATAATCCAACTACATACAAAAAAATTAATACAATAGAAAAAAAATATATTAATTTATGAATGGTGGCTTCTCTAAAGTGCAAATAAAATATCTAATAAGTAAATTATATCCTACTTACATAAAATAAAAATAAAAATTAAAAAATTTAAAAAAAATTTAAAAAAAATAATAATAACCATGTAGATTTATAGTAATTATAATTTATAAATATATAAAGTATAAATTAATGTTATAATAATTTATAAGGTTGTTTTATGAATAATAAAGTTGATTATAAATTATAAATGTATATAAGTAATAATATTAACATATTAGTATAACTATATATATATATATATGCATATATAGAAAAAGTTGAGAAATTTATGTTCAAGTTTAAAATAAAATTAAAAACATAAATTTGATATGTTTCGACTTTTTTTAGGTATATATATAAGATAATAATAATTTTTAAAAATATTTTTCATATTCATATCTTGATAATATAAATTACTAAATAAAATATATTAATTTATGTTAATTTGTATGTAAAGAGATTTATAATGAATGCATATTTGTTAAATATTACAAATAATTTATTCAAAATAAAGATATAGATTGAAAAATATATTGACATGAGATTGTCTCAAATTCTAAGATCTAATTAGTTTTTAAGTGGTCTAATAGCTATGTAGAAATCATTTTATGGATACTAAAAATGAAATAATTCTTTTTTTTTTTCATAAGATAATGGTATACTTTAGATGAAGTGCATATGATTTACTACTTGAAATTAAAATGAGCATATAAATAAAACATGATAAAGGAAATTGGAATAATTTTATACTTCATAATGAGCATGAACTTCTTATAGTTCATAGAATAGAGTAAAATAATCTCTTAAAAAGAGGTTCATATAATTTTTTTCATCAAAATAAAAAGATAAAAATGTTGTCTTGCATATATAAAAAATAGAGTTAATTTTGAAATGATAGTTATAGATTTATTTTTTATATAAGATAATTATTAATTATAATGGTCATAAGGGATGGGTTGTAAAAGTGGGGATTTTCTTAAATAAAATTGACAGCAATTTACATAAATTATTAGTAATTTATACAAAATATATTATTATTCATTATGTCATCGTGGCTACAAGAATAATATCCTTGATCGGTGGAAGGATGGAGATTTACCTTTATACATAGTTCTTTTCAAAATGATTTTAAATTTGGCCAATGTTCGAAGGTAATGATTTAGGGTTGGGTTGGGATTTGGGGAGAAAACACCCTAGTGCTCAAACCATGGTTTCCAAATTTCAACCTCACTTTAGAATCTTTAAATATTTTCCTATTTAGTTTCAACTACCCAATCTTCCTCTATAGTTTTGGCTATAATATTCTTATGTGGTAATTGGTAGCACTTTGTTACATTTTTTTGTTGATAGATCTAACTACAACCTTTTCTTATTTGTCTTTTACATGTATTTTGGCTGACATAAACTTGTACAAGGACCTCCCTATGGTAGGGGACTATCCCTAATTCCAACCTTGAGATTGAGTATTTTTTGTTTTGACGACATGATTAATTCAATATCAAGCACCTATCTTCATATTATTTCCAATCTAGGATTAATAAGGTGAATGTGTCTTCTTGGTGGAAGTGCATCCTTCCTCAACATAATTATATCATAAAATATGATGAATTTGATTTTGATTATCTTCCTATCAAATCTCCTCTTATTCTAATCAATCAAATTTCATGTGTTATCAATAGATCCTACTTCTACTCAAATTGACAAATTTGATCCTATATTGATACCATTATTTGATCATGTTGTAATAGTGTAAGTCGCCTCTATCTTGGGTAGTACTTCATTTTTTTGTCATATTAATTCAACTTGTTTAGAATTGATTACTGAAGTCGAGGAATAAATGTACTCTTAATCTTATTTAATGTCCTCTATCCTATATTTTTAAGGAGAATAATGTTAGATTATGGTTTGTCTTGTTGTTGGCTTTTAGTGTTTCCTTGGCTTGATTTTTTATCAACTCTTAGTGAGGTTTTCTAACCAATTTCTAGATCTATTATTGCCTACCTACTTATTTATGTTTACATGCATGTATTGAGTAATTTCCAATAGTAAAATAGATCTTAAATTAAAATATAAAAATAATAATTGTTTGGTTTTTCTAAATTTACATAATTTTTTATGTTTTTTTATATTATTATTGAAAAACAAAAAAATAAAAATAAAATAGTTAATATTCTCATATATATAGTTTATAAATTAATAAGTTAAAAGACGTGTTTTGATTTTAGAATAGATAGTATGATTTAAAACTATGAATTCACATTAGAATTTGTAAAGATTTTTTTCATTTTTGTATTTGTTTAATATAATGAGAGCTGCCCTTTAACATTAAGACTTGCCCAAAAAAAAAAAAAACTTCAAATTTATCTTATATTCGTGCATATTTATATTACTAATATGTAACTAGTTCAAACTTACAAATATTTCTTTAATTTTAAAATAGAAAAATATAATAGAAAAAGTCTCAAGAAAAAAAGATAAATTATTGTTTAAACTTTTAAATTTTAATACATAAGAAATGTACAATTAATAATTAATATTTTAAATTAAATATAATAATACTCAAATCATTTGAATAAGATTTTTTTTAAATTTATCTAATTAAGGTCTCTTTTCCTTTCTACCTATTGTCCTCTCTGGTGCAATGCCCACTATTCAAGTGAACATAACACAACACTAACATTTTTTTAAAAACTTCAAACACAATTAGCTTAATACTTCAATGTAAATGCAATGCCTAAAATGTACACACTTAAGAGATGCAACAAAACATAAATAAACTACACCAACTTTAGTATTTTTTTAATTTTTTTTAACCACAACATAATACATTTGTAAAACTATAAGTAATAGTAACAATTGACAAGTAACCATTCCAACCATGATCGAATGTTAAAATAATAACTTGAGGCTTATCTTAGTTTACAAAACTACTTACCTCCTTCTTACCCATCTTGTTCTTGCATTCCCTTGCAATGTACTTGCCTTTCCTCCCATAGTTGTACCTAGAAGATGTTGTTCACCATAAGTTCAGAAGATAATTAGATACATGATCACCATGATAAATTATATCATTATTTTAACTGGATCAATCACATAGTCATCAACAACTGAATTCGCAAATATGAACAAATAATTCATAAGATTGGGTAAAAGTGGCAAGTTCAATCAAAACTTAAAAGGGCGAGATCTAAGGGCTAGAATTAATGTCTCAGGGGCTCATCACAGATGACCTTGCCTACATGAAAGTACAAAGACTTTTTAGTTTGACATTTCAATTTAAAATCATTTGTAAAAAATTGTAAAAGTGGGTATGCAACACATTCTAGGGGTCATCTACTTAGGTGAAATAGAGATGACATCCTAGCTAGTTCTATTTTAGAGATCAGATACAAATAGATCTCCTCACAATCTTTTATCAATGACACATACAATTAATTTACAATATTTGGTTATAGCGGCCCTAATGAGTGTTTCAAAAAAATTGTCACTATGGATACGATGATTTTAGGGTATGCCTAGATTTGCATTCTCTAGGCTAGAGATATAGTATATTTAAATCACAAGGCTATACCAAGATGAGAGTAAATGCTTCAAAGTAATATTATTGTATATTTAACCAAAATCTACTACAAATATAATTTTACAAAATAAAAAGCATACAATACAAGTAAACCAAATAAGAAAGTTTTCTATGAGCCAAGTTCAATTATCAACGAACAAAAAAGTTAAGACAAATTTTATAATCCTAACTATAAATGAATATCAATACAAGCCACTAATCTCTACCTATACAAAGAAAATAAGTATGAACCACTAATCTCTACCTCTTCACCATGCTTAGCTAACCACCTAGTTATGGCTAATAATTTATCAACTTGAAAATTTTATCAGCTACATAATCCCAATATACAAGCACAAAATTATTTCAAGTTTTCAACAAGGGAGATAATACTAAATTATTTATTGCAATGCATAAGATAATATTATTACATCACCTCATGTTACATCCAATAAGATTGGAGTTATATATCAAGCTCGTCATGCATTAATACCAAGTTCACAATATTTCTTATCGACTAAAGCCAAAACCATCATAAGTACTCACTTTCATATCCAAATAAGAATTCTTTAAGTCATTCCCAATAGGAGCTAATGTGTAATAGCAAGAAAGAACATTCCAACTCAAATCACAGTGTGCCTACATGAAATATCTTCGGTAAGAGTTATCATAAGATTAATCAAATATTGTTGCAAGGGAGACCAAGGTGAAAAAGCACTAACCATGATAATATCAACTATTATAAATGATACCAAAGGAAGACTATATTGTACAAATGATAATAAGAAGTATCAAAATTTACTCTCAAAAGAGGACACCCAAAGATAGATCCTTGACAACTATTCAACACTTAATCATATCAAGTTATGGACTATTATCTGGTAGATGTGCATAATTCACAACTAGATCAAAGTAAATAATACATCAAGACCATGTAGAATAGTGACAATCATGATCACATGGAATAAAATCCACCATTTATACATATAACCAATTAAAATATAATCTTAATAGACAAGCTATCCAATAAAAATCCCAATCCTTCATTTTGACTATGATTAACTTAAAAGGACCTACAATAAGATTAGTGACCAGTACAAAAATATACAAGCATAAACATATTTCATCTTAAGATTATTCAATAAGGTTTTTAAAAAAACATAAATTTTGATCATTTCACAATTTATTTAATAAAAGTATCTAGATTCTGTTCTTATTTAATTATAAAAAAATATGGAAGAAAATTACTTGAATAGTAAAACATGAAAAAAAAAAATCAAAATTTGTAACATGGTGAATTAGAAAGCTCACGTAAGGTAAAAATTAGTAGCTTAAAAAAAAAATTAATTATAATATGTGCACTTTTCTTCTACTCGAGAAATGGGGAAAGGAAATAATAGGCCCATCTGTGATGTTTCTACTTTATGCAACTACATCAAATGTGTCATTAAATAGACACGCATTTACGTTTAAAACCAAACTATTCTATCCATTATTATAACGGTTACAGAGGTTTGTCACAGCAGAGCTGCAGAACTCAATATAGTCCAAATGTGTTGTTATTCATTGGAGGCAAACATTTTTAAAGCAATTGTGTTAGGATTCCCATGATACATTGAGAAGGCTTTCAAGATTTTGCAGCTAAAAAAATACAAACGGCTGCGTATGAGCAAGAGTAGTTTTTATTTGGTGACAACAAACAGCAGTCAAATCTATTCGTGTTTCCCCAGCCATCAATCACAAGATAGAGACACCATCCCTTATTAATTCTGCAGACCCCCATCTTCTTTCCCATAACTATTCAATATTTATCTGGTTTAAGGAAGGAGAGAGTGGGCTTTGAAGAAGCTGTAGTGCATTGAATTAAATGGCTTTCGTGCCTGTGGAAGAGCTACAGTTATGTGGGAGTTGAAAGAGTAGTGTGAGACTGATGCTAGGCCATATGGAATATGGCATGACAAAAACTGTCTATGCTAACAAGCTGGCACACATCATTAATTTACTTTGTCAACCTCAATTTGCATTAACTCAATCTAGCCCACGTATTCACATTAAGTTCCTTCAGCTTTACCGTCTCCAAATTAATGTTCATGACTACTTGTGCCTTATAATTTCAACTACTTATCGAAGGCCCTTATTAATGCCCTCTCAATCTGTTATTCATTTAATTTTATTAATATTAATAGTTTTGTTTTGTTACTATAGAGGCACATTATAGTTTAACAATATAATATAGTTAACATTTTACTGACATATATGTTTTACCCCTCTAAAGGAGGCAAGAAGGTAAATGCATGATACTTTTGTTTTCAACTCTATTATTTTACATCAATAGAAAGTGCCCGTAAAAGAATGATTACAAGAAAATGTGATAGAATAAAATGTATTTTATTTTTTTATTCAAAAATCATTTCTTGATGATTTACAACTTGACTATTATTTATATCATATTTTAAGATATTAATATCTTAAATAAATATATTAAGATAATCATAACTTATAGTTAATCATATAAGTAGTTATTAAAGTACAATTTAATGAAACAAATTAAAAATATAGTTTAGTTTCATTAACATACATACATACATACGTACGTATGTATGTACGTAGGTACACACACACACACATATATTATAAATACAAAAATATGAATTTAGAACAACTTGTTATCATTTTAGCTCCCTTCATTATGGTTTATTAATCATCATAACACACCTAGCAATATTGGAAGTTTAACTATCATAATGCTATGACTAAATTACATACTTTAGTTTATTCGTGACATTTTAAATGAGAAGGGATGTTAGATCTTCCTACATCGAATGTTCCTATCAGCTTCTATATCTTTCACCTTTGACTTGTTGGATAAATGAGTCTGTTGCCTTCTTATTGGTGTCTCATTCTTCCCAAATACTATTACTATACCACCAACATATCATTAAATTTGAAACACTTCTATTCACATCAAGATAGATTAGGGACTATCATGCCACATGCATCATAAGGTCAGTAACATAGCCATAGAAATTGGGTAAAGTGACTAATCAAGTGAATCCATACCTTCTTATTTTTGCATCTATCCATTGATTTGACCTTTATCTAGATATATCTCTCTACCATATAAAGATTGTTTCCACCGTCTTGATTCATTTTAGCCTATGCTTAGGTCACACTTGATCATAGTAATTAGTAGAATATAGGATACATAACCAAATAAATACGAATTTACACATACTTGTGTTTCATAAAATAATCAAATCATCTAAATCCATGATTCATAGAGAAATACATTTTGCATCATACAATTTATTTAACTCCAATAATAATTCTCATATTTGTCATAATGTCAAATAACTAACAATATAACTAAGCTCAACCACAACTTCATCAAATATAATTCATTTATAATATCTTTTACTACATTCATCTATCACAACTAAGAAGTAATTTACCCATTACTATACCCATGTTGTATCATGAAAATATGAATCTTTGCTTATGCAATCCTTTATCACCATGTTGTTACAAGATCCTTTATTTCCATGTTTTTAAGATAGCCCTACTTCATCTATTTAAAGAATTTTTTCACTCCAAGGTATAAATACAAATCAACTAAGATATATTGCAATTTTAATCTAAACCTAAACCATAAAAGGCTCAAGAAAACAAGTTAAACTATTCTACACAATGCAATGTATCCTTAATAAAGATCAAACCATAAACTAAATGTCTATGTATCATTAGACTCAAGTGAAGTATCTCAAGGTAGTCTCAAAATATGCAATATTAATGTCTAACTATAGTTGGGGCCTCACATCTAGAAGGTAGTCTTAAAGAACATAGCAAAAATGATAGGAACCGTGTTCTTCATGAGGGTTTGATTCTTGTAATTTTGGAACATTTGAAATAACTCCCATCTTTATCTAAGGGGGAAATCCATGAGAAACTTCCTTTTGTAGTCAAAGAACTTGGGATCTAAGAATGATAAGGACACAAAGACAAGGGATGAGAATGAGGAGTCCCTGGATGAGGACTAGGAAATAGAGGATAAAGTATCCTTAGTGAATAAAAAAAAAAAAATTCCCCTTGGGGATGAATAAGGAATATTTATCAAAAGGGAAAAGGTGGGGCAACCTTCTCCTACTTCGATGGAAGAAGATTTGGTGGCCGGAGAGTTAACTAAGAACCAGAATCTTAGAATGGAGATTGATGTAGGTATTGGTGAAGGCTCCATAGGAGAAAGCCCTTTCCCTCTCTCTTCTAGGTGGTTTGATGATGACAAAACCTATTGCCCACCCTTCTCAAGGGATTTGCAGAAAGATTATCCTTTCCTTGGTGACGAACAAGAGAACCCTCTAGACCTTTTCGGAATTGCCAGAGATGCATCGGTTGACCAGTTTCGAATTTATATGTGGTTATTCCTAGAAATGAACCAAGTAAATTTATCGATATTCAGTCCCTTAAAAGTAAGATGGTTGCTTTGGATAAGGGTGTTGGTCCATCTAGTTCTGCGACTGGAGATGGTAATCAAATCACTAAAGCAAAAAAGAAAAGATTGTTGTCAATTCTCAAGAATGTATCTAAAGATGTTGCTCACTTGTGAATATATTATGAAGGCTATTTAGGGTTTTTGGAAGAAAAAATAAAAAGGATTGATTACAACCTTAGTTACAACCTTATGAACCTATTGAATATGAGCTACAAAACCATTCATGACAGTGTTGAAGGGATCAAAATCCTTGCATATCAATGGTAGAAAATGCAAGCTTCAAGATCTAGGAATAATATTATCATTGACCTTGATCAAGTTGATAAGGCTAAGTATATCAATGATGACTATGGCCCTTCTATTCAAACCCAAAGGATTCTCAAAGAGACTAGGGAGTAGGCCAAGCTCGAATTACAAGATTTCAAGAACTTGTCTCAAAGTTTTGATTAGATTGAAGCTAAATTTGTTGAAGCACTAAAGAATCTATGTTAGTTTTCTATTTTTCTTTATTTTAGGCCTTTTGTGTTAGAGGTTTGTTTTTTGGGTTTTGAGTTGTGGCTTGGATATGTGTTTCCTATTGGCAACTATTTGTACTTTCAAGGTCCCTTCAAAACCTAATTTTCTTTTAATCAAAAACTAATTGGTAATTTATAAAAAATAATTATTATTATATTTTATTTTATTGACCATTTGAAAATAATAGAGAATAAAATAAAATAAAATAAAAAATCATTCTCATAATGCATAAAAAAGAAACATCATATATTAAAAAATTGAAGTATGAAAAAAAAAAAATGAAATCATATAATTGATAAATGATAGTATATATTTTATTTTACTTTAAAATTATTTATTTTATTTTAACTACATTGTTTACTTTATTTTAAATCATTACATTCACATTATTTATTCTATTTTAAATATATTTATTTTACGCTTGTGCCTAACTTTTAATTTTATTTATGAAAAAGTCTCATTCATTATTTTTTGTAATTCTTGAAAACTTTGTTACTTTGAAATGTGATAAATATCATATTAAAGTATGTTAGATTTTTATTTTTATATATGTGTGTGGTGGGGGACAATAAGGACATAGACTCAAATTTACTATTCTAAAATGTCACTTGACATGATTAATTTTATAAAGATATATGTAGAATGTTATTATATTTTTAAAATTATATGAAAAATTAAATAAATATATAAATATGGTCAAAGTGTTGATTCATCAACACAATTTCTATCTAACATTAATTTTCAACAGATAATAATACAATCAAACCTTGTTTTTGGGTTGTTTTCATTTTTTTTAAATCAACAAGAGTTGTACAAAATAGGAGAGATTAAAAGGGTTATCCTAGAAACTATGTCATTATCTAGTTGTTTAAAAAGTACATTTGTGATGAGGTTGACAAGCAATATATTTGTTGCATGTCTATCAGAACCAAACATATCTTTTATGTTGGAAAAAATCATATTAATTATGAATAAAATTATTAATGATATTATACATCTATATGTCTAGAAAAAGAAAGCATCCTTGTTGAAGAGAGTGACACATGTAGAATAATATTTGTTCAATACTCAATAATATAATGAAATGTTTATATATAATAAAATATAAATAAAAGCATTTGTTCTCGTTTTTTAAATAGAATTATGTATTAGTTATGTAGTTTCTTTAACATCATTTGGAGACATAGTCTTATAGATATACAATTTTATACTTCCATGTTTGAAATTAGTCTTAGAAAGCTAAGATTTATTGAGATTTAATTATATTTTTTGTGTATTTAGATTATATATATAATATTTGATTGAATATAATTAAGTATGATAATAAAGTACAAAAATGAATTATTTTTTATTTTTAAAAAAATTAAAAAATAGCTCTTGAAAATAAAAAATAAAATATTAATAATCATATTTACATAAATTAACCTTTTTTTATAAATATACTTAATTAAAGTAAAATTAAATAATTAAAATATAATTATATAATTATGTATGTAAATTTAATGTCTTGAAATGCAATTGCTTGCATCAAATATTTTTATTTAAGTTTTTTAATTAAATTTTACTTAAATTTCCAAGAATCAAATTTTTAATATCCATATTTTCTCACAACAATAACTTCTTTTCTATACACTTTCTATTTTTCTCTCCTTCATTTCATCCTAAAGCTCATATTTAAAATCATATACATATACACATACAAATGTACATACACATGCACATACATACATACTTACATTTGTACATACACATACACACACATTAATACACACATATACTTATATACATAAAATTTCAATAATTCATAATAATAACTTATAAATTTTATGAACTAGACTATGTAGATCTATTTTCTTCATCAATACTTGAAATCAAATTCTATAATCCATATCAGATAAAAGAACCAAAAAAAAGATAAATAATAAAAATGTAATTGAAAATTTAATGAAAAGTAACATTATCTCATCTATTTTTCCTTTAATACTTAAAAAAAACAGAAAACAAAATTGTCTTCAACTCTACACTTCTCTCGTCCATTTGCATGCCAACGCCACTGTTCAAGTTTAACTCAAATTTGGAAATAGACATCCTTACAAATACACAGAATGGAACCTTGGAAATAGACATCCTTACAAAAATTACTATTTATGACCCTTTCGGCATAAGATAAGATGCAAAACCTTACAAATACACAGTATGAACAAAACAAAACAAAAATGGCAGTAACAAGGCATCAAACAATTTAAAACCACAGATGCTTACCTCATGTAAAGTTGCCAGAATAGCACTGAAAAGCTAGCGATCCATGGACTGTCTGAAATAAATTACAGAAACCAATTCTCTCAGTTATAAACTCTAACGAAATTTTAAGGACCATAACGAAAATTTTCTGTACATTCTAGAACTTGAGATTAATCCAAGCTATTTACAATGAACGCCTAAGTAAGCAAAACCAAGAGCAACTCTACGTGAACTTACTTGTGGCAAATTCTGGAGCTTTAATGGCCTCTGACTCTCTAGTACCATAACACAATTCAGTATACACAGTGCAACTGAGAGCATAACTGCTTTATAATGAATATAAATAATGAGTTGCCCAGAGCATGTTGATAGAAGCTCCTCCAACGCCCTTTTATGGTAAGACCTAAATTTCACTGGAACTTAGCAGAATGTAAGAGTAATAGAATCCTAGGCAGAATATAAGCTGAACACATGATGAATGAATATGCGAGTACAATTTGACTGTCAGCTTGGCGAAAAATGCACTCAAAAAAATGATTTGAAGTACGAAACACTAAGTGGGTTTCAAAGATTTATTGATTTTTCGTGTTCACCTGTGATTCCCACCACACATTAAAAAATCAATAATTATTAAAAAAATCTGTAGATCTGGAAGGGTAGGCAGGTAGCACAAAATCTATGTATTGGTGAATTGGAAATTTTAGTATGGAATGGTAGAATTGTCTGTTCTTTCCGCGAGCTGACCGGCAGTTGTACTTACCTATGATGGGTTGATAGCATTAATATAGTTCTTTCAATTCACAACTGATTGATGATTAACTCTCCCCAAATGCTCATCATTCCATGTTTCCACACTGATCGAATCTATTAATGCATTTCTTTATATAACTTCTATTTCGCTGATGGAATTTACATTGAAACAAACAAAAAGAAGTCAACTGTTCCACGGTGTATGGCACATCCTTGTCATAATACATCAATCATTTATGGCAATATTTGTGGTTATAAGCTTAGCATATATCTGTCCTTCAAAAGTACTATTGAAGCCAACAACATTTTCATTAAAAAAAAATTAGCTTGAATAAGAATCGGTCTCTCCTTCAAAGTATTAATATACACACAATCGAATCCAATCCACACAATCGAATCCAGAAAAAAAAAAAAATACACTAGAAAAGTATTAATATAGTCAATAGTATTAAAAAGGATAAAATTACTATCATTTTCATAAAAAAAATCGGTTAGAATAATAAAGCATATATCTATCCTTGAAAAGTATTAATATAGTCAAATAATATTAAAAAGGAAAAAATTGCATCATTCTTATAAGAAAAGTGTAGTTATAATAATAAAATAATAATAAAAAATATTTTAGAAAAAGTATTAGTGAAATAGAATAAATAATTTATATTTATGTTTTTGATAAATTAAGTAGGGTCAAGTCATTTACAACATATAGAAATTATCAAAATGTTATTTGAACCATAAAAAGAAGGGATAACAACACACAAAGGTTGAGATAGCACAATCACAACCATGTTGTAAGGACAAACGAGAACATAAAAGGACTTTAAAACAATATCATAACCAAACATAGCACTTTGCATGCCATTGATCTAGGCTTGTGACTAAGAAACATGTTTTGAAAGACCTTTCTTCCTTCTTTGGACAATGGTCCAAGAAATATCATGATACACATCTACTAAAATAGAAGAGAGAGGAGGAGAAACCCTCTTGAAGGCTCCAATTGGGACCATACAAAAGGAGAGAAATACCTAATTAGGAAAAATGACCACGAAGAAGGTGCCACAAAAATTGATGGCTCAAGCACACCAACATCACCCATATAAATAGAGGTGGGATTTGAATACAAATGAGCAATAGGCAACACTAGCAAATGAAGGACTATCACACTATCAATATTAAGAGGCATAGAATTCTCTAAAGTAGGCATGTCCTTGGCCACATCCATGATAAGTTTCTCTTAAAGATAATTATTTCATCAAGAAGAAGATTGTAAGACCTTCAAGCGTGGAAAACCTAATATTAGATGTCTTATAGTAAAACACCACTAGACCCAAAGGAAATGCCTTTGTAATCTAAAATTTGACTACAAAGCCATCAATAACTCATAAAATAACGTCTATGGGAGAGTCTTAGACAAATCTAACTCCCCTAAAACATGAGCATAGGTGGTGTGAGAGAACAAAGTAATGGTATGATCCACTATAATAAAATTTCCCACAATGTTTCCAATTTCTTATAGTTGAGATGACACAAAAAATAGAGAAGAATATTTGGGAGGTGAATACAAACCAATAGCTTATTGAAGGATTCAATCAGATGGTAAAAAAAAGAATCTCAAGACTTTAGTAGGAGGGCATGTTGGCCCCAAAAGCAAGAGAGAGAATAAAAAATAGCATTATAATTGAAGAAAAAGCTAAAGGCGACAACGAAAAAATCCCTTGGCATAAGGGTAATTTTAATTTTCCCCTCTGTAATAAGATACCAGTACTCAAAGATCCAAAGGTTTATATCATTAAGCTAGGGCCACAATCTCTTGAATTTATAAATTAGACCCTTGTAAGAGAAATATACCTCATATTTTGAAACTGCATCCCCCTAAAACCATAATAGGGGGAGATAGAGAAGTAGGAAATATAGATCTCCTAGTCACAAGAGTAACTAGAATTTCATTTCTCTCCTTCGGGAGATTTTGAGGAGATTCGTAAGGACGAAGGTGGTAGATCGCCATTTCCACATTATTTGAACACTAATTTCCCCCACCTCAATTTGAAAAGAAAATCATGATGATGTCCTAGGTCTCACCAGGGATGTAACGATGGACACCTTCAAGATGCACAAATGGTACTTCCATGAAATCAAGCAAATGAGCCTTAAGATCAAGTCTATTCAAGCAAGGATGGATGAGAGTGTGGAGCATGATGACTCATGGGTTGATAAAGAATGCAAAAATGTGGTTGCATCTCTCCAAAAGGTTGTGATGGATGTGGCCAGTTTAAAAATAGATTATGAAGGGTGGATTGTGGCTCTAGAAACAAAAATGGAGGATATCAATGCCAACCCGGTTAAGCAAGTCAAATTTAGCCATAATGTGACTAAAGAATTTGCGAGCAGTACAAGGATGTTGGTTGAAAATTTTGAAACGTTGCAACAAGGTAATCCTCAGTTCATCGATTTGGAGGACAAAAGCAATTAGATTGGTGTTGAAGAGGGCAAAGGGCCATGAACCTATACTAGGGGCCATCTCAAGAAGATTGTTGATCAATCGCTGAAGGACTCATAGGACATTAAGAAGCATTCTCAAGATGCTTCCAAGTTGGAGGTTGAGGCTACTAAAGCCTTAAATAACCTTAAGTAACTTTTATCATATTTTTTTCTTGTCTTGGCCTAGTGCCTTGTTTGTTTTCTGGTCTCTCTGCCCTATCTTTTGGTTGGCTTTTGCTCTAGTTTTGTTTTGCTGATTTTTTGCTACAAGCAACATTTTGTATATAGGGTTTTAGGTTCCTTCAAAACCTATTTGACCCTTCAATCAAAAACATATGAACTAAAATCACAACTTTGAGGACATGAACAACAAGTGCAAAAAATATTTGTATAATATCCTTATATCCAAGATCTATAGATTTGGAGAATAAAATAGAGTATAAAATCCCACCATCAACAACAAGGGATGACAAGAAAGATGATTCTTTTTCATGCAATAATTAAGATAATTTTAGGGTTCCAAAACACCACCAAATGTAGCAACATCCCTCATTAAAATTTTGAATTCCCCTATGGAAATGTACATACTTTATAAAATAAATAAATAAACAAAGCATTAGTTAGATTCATCCATATCAAAAAATTATTCATATAGGTATAAAAAAATTAGTTAAGTTCAAACGAACACTTTAGAATTGTGAAATTTATATCTATCACAATTTCTCAATTTTACAACAATGAAAGTGATCTACATAATTATGAAATGATTTGATTCAAATCATTTTTATTTTTTTGGTAGAAGTAGTACCTATAAATGTTGGGGTTCCTCCTTCAATTCACTTTATCTTTCTATGTAGGCTCCTACATAAAATTTGGTTAATTTCTATAAAGTAGTTTTTTTTCAATCCTCATAAGGATATTCTGATTAGATTAAATTGGGAGAGACCCGAATCTTTACATAATCGATCTACATAGAAAAAAACCATGAAAACCCATGGGACTCATGAGGAGTGAGAGCCCAAAACCCAAGTTCTAGCTACCAAAAAGGAACAATATCCAATGGGAACCCAAAACCCAAAGATAGATGAGACCATAGACAAACCTCATAAGGATTTTGAATCAACAACTTTGGAAAATATTTTAGACAATAGATAAGTATATAGGAGATGGTCAATAATGATATAATATTGGTAATTAAATTCTTTTTTTTAATGCTCTAAGTTCAAGATTTAAGATTTTAAATGCCTTAAAATAAATTGAGGTACCCTTTCAAATATAAGTCAAAATGTCACAAATAAAATGTTTCATGTGTTTATTTGGCACACACTAGTCAAATGGCTAGTGCAAAATTAACCCAAAATTTAAATGAACTATAAAATCTCAAGGATCATGTTAGCAAGAAAAAGGGGAAACACGAACTAAAGTTGTAAGACCCAAGTAATTTTTGTATGTTGTATTTATACCCCAAGCTTAAGTATACAAAGGGAACAAGGAGTTAATCTAGACAATACCTTAACTAGTCAACATAATATTCAAACATTAAACATTAATGAGGTGTAATATATTATATTTATAACTATTATATATTTGTATTATCAAAGATAATTCATGTGCATTTATATAATTCTTATATCCTATGTTTACAATCTATATCTCTTTTATTGCATCTTTTTCGCATATATCTCTTATTATATCATATACCCATCCTATCTCATCCTCTATTACATTACATATTATACTATACAAATATATATCTAATGGCACATGGCCCATTCATACTACTCCTAATCTAAATGATGTTCCTTCAATTTAAATATCCATAAGATCTTTCTAGTGAAGTTCAATAGGATCTATGATGAATGTGTCTGCACTACTTTATTTTTTTACCAACATCATCTCCCCTCCAAAAATATTAGATTTGTAAGAGTAGATTGGTGACTTCTCAACACCCCCAAAATCATTGCAATATCAAATCATGTTCCACGAGAGAATGGAAAGAGTATTTTTCATAATAAGGATGTGTGAAATGATTGATTGAATATTGAATATACAATAAGATGCCTTGCTTATAAAAGTGATTTGTGATGTAGTTGTTGCAAGGTGTGCACCCTTGGTCTCCTTGTGTTGTGCAACGCAATGCTTAGGTTTGTGACATGGTTGAACGCCTCCTATGGATTTTATAAGTCTAGTAGTTGTATTAGGCATTAACAGGTCGATCTTTTAGTGCAATGACAATCGCACTTGTAACAAGTGGTATTAGAGCTTGGTCACAGGTTCAAACCCCTCGCTTGCACTGGGTGGGGGATTGTTGCAAAGTGTGCACCCTTGGTCTCCTTGTGCTATGCAGCGCAATGTTTGGGTTTGTGACATGGCTTAACCGCCTCCTATGGATTATATAAGCCTAGTGGTTGTATCGGGCATTAACAGGTTGATCTTTCGGTGCAACAACAACCGCACTTGTAACAATAGTGTGATTAACTAACATGACACAAACATTAAATTCCTAGGTAACTAAAAGTAAATGAGGTTAACATGACCCCATTATAACTAACTTTTAGAATGATACCTAGGACCTAAGTTAACATGTTAATATATTCCCCTACTACAAAATTACAAGGTAGAAGACTTTTACTTTGTACAAGGCATTATTCACTCTAACAGCCCCCTTGAGTGTAACTTAGGGAGGATTTATTATGAAAATGATGAAAGAATGAAAGAATGCAAATATGGGTCCTAGCTACTACATCATTTTAGGTACCCATGTACAAATGATCTTTCATAAATAAAGAAATTGAGAAAACCCAATGGGACAGAACTCCTCTCCAAAAGAGAGAAAATGTACAATCAAGTAAATGATGCATAGAGAAATCAATTATATCCCCAAGGAATACATCTGTCATCAATAGATCCATGACAATTCAATATGTTGGCAATTGACACTCATCAGGGCTCACGGTGTTGTCATTGATGGCAACACACATCATTTTAGGTTGGACACTTATCTGGTACTCACCGGTATTCTAGGATTGACATTCGGCATTTGAAGAAACTGGCATTGTGAAAAGCAAGGGAAACCGGCAAACTAGGAACCAGTATTTGGAGGCCGACATAGGAGATTGGTCCGGCAAAGGTTAAAACGGCAACAGTCATAAAGATTAATGTTTATATTTTATTTTGGGCCGACATGTATTTATCTTTTGTAATATGGTTGTAAGCCAACATAAGGCATTCATGTTCATGTATGTAAGGGTATAAAAGTCAATTTGGTTAGGTCATTTTCAGATATAGATGCGATAGGATTTATGCAATTGTATGAGTGAGATCTTGATTGATAGAATGCGAATGTAATGATTTGTAGTCAGTCTTGGTTATTTGTGAAGAGGATTGGAAAGCGAATTAGGTTACCAGTAAGGAAGGAGACAGTGTTAACCGGTACAGTCAGTGCTTAAACCAGAACTCATCCAGCATATCAGATGCACACTCAGAGTTTATAATTTTGTTTGTAATTAAGTATTTTGTATCTGTAGTCAATGAGGCTCTTTGTGATGAGCAGTGTGCTCTAGGTAGTATGCCTTCCTACATGTGCAGGCCCCCTTTTTATGTAATATTTATTCAACTGGCCAGTGGATAGATATTGTGGGTCACAAATCCCACCATGGTTTTTCCTCTTTGAGGTTTTTCAAGTATAAATTTGTGGTGTTATGATGTTGATCTTTGTGGTTGCTTTGTTCTTCATTATATCTTGTTTATATGCTTATTGGTTGTTGATTGGAAAAGTATCTAAAGGAATTAAATTCTTAATTACTAGTAGAATATTGATTCATCCCCCCCCCCACCTCTCAGTGTTCTTGGATTCCAATAATTGGTATCAGAGCTTGGTGCCTCAAAATAATTCTAACAGCTTGAGGAAGATCCTCAATCCGAAATCCATGGTGATGAATTTGGAGAAATAACTTGAAGTAGAACTTGAAGACTATGATTCTAAAAGATTGAAGAACATGAAGTTGCAAGATTAGCTTAATTCTACAAAAGATGAGTTGAGATCTGCAAAGGAATTCATCCTTACTCTACAAGAGAGGTTGTCATCTGCACAAGCCAAAAGGAAAGAAGTAATACAAAATTGGGATGATGAAGAGAAGAATGCTTTAAAGGAACTATGTCAGAAGCTAAGTCAAGAAAATGGTGTCATGAAGAATGAAATGCAAGCCCTAACCATGAGGATGTCCAGGGAGATTGAAGATTAGAAGAAGAATGAAGAAAATCTTGCCAAATCTCTGAAAGATGGATCTGAAGAATGCATTAGGTTGGCACATGAGAATGATGTGTTGAGAATTGAATTAGTAAAATCTCAAAACAATGAGAAAGAGCTGGAAAGAATGATGAGAGTTCTAAGAAGTGATATGGATGTTGCAAATGAGTACAAAGACAAGATCAAGGCCAGTTCTGCAAAGCTTGATGAGTTTTTGAAGAATCAAAGGGACACTAGAGACACTAGAGGTATTGGATTTGAGCATGGAGAAAGCTCTGGTACTGCAAATAAGGAGAATCTACCAAACAACCGAAATAAGAGGTCACCGGTAAGACAACCCAATGCACATAAATTTAATGGTAGATGCTTTGTTTGCAATAATTTTGGTCATATGGCAATTCAATGTAGAAATAGAGTCAATCAGAATAATAATTCAGGTATTGGTCGGTGTTTCAATTGCAAAAAGTATGGTCATAGGACAGTCGATTGTAGAATGAATGTGAAATGTCATGCATGTGGAAAGTTTGGACATATGGCTAATCAATGTAGGTCAAGAAATGATCAAGGTTACAACAAGGCAATTCAGAAGAACAATGTCACCTGTTATGCATGCAGCAAAGTGGGACAAATTGCTAAATTTTGCAGAAGCAAGAACCTACCGGTAGGAAATGAAAAATCTAGTGAGAAGGGAAAACAAAAGGTTGATGATATATGGAAGGAGCATGAGAAGAAATGGATTAGAAATTCTAAGGATCAACCAGCTGAAGCATATACCCTGGTTATTCAACCGATAGAGCAGAATGTTCCTACACCAGTAGGAAACTCATCTGATAACTAGGGCATTACCCTTAGAGGGAGGCAAATTGATGATAAATCTTGCATTACCCCCAGTAGTGGTCTGAAAACATGTTTCAGACATTGGAGAAGCCAATCTGAAGATTCACCGATGCAAATTTGATGGATCTTGGATCCGGTATGATATGTTGGCAAGCATTTATGCCAATGAGGAATTAGGGTTCCGCAGGTTAAAAGGCAAAAGTGACTCATTTTTAACCTCCAAGCATTCAGAGCGAGTTGAAGGTGAACCAAGGCAATTCAGAGTGATCTTGAGCATTTCCAAGCGAATTCCAGTACATTTAGAGCGAATTTTCAAGAGCTTTTCACCGGCGAAGATTCTAAGGTATTTCTCGGTTTTCAAGCTATCTTTTTCAAAATTGCAATGGATTCTGAATCTACTCCAGCTCTGGCAGATGTTGTTGCTCCTATTGTGGTTGATAACAAGGATCGTCCATGCCTAGTATTTAAGAATACCCTCAGATTGCGAAGGTTGATGATTCAGTCGGTGCATTTTCTAGGGTTCGTGATGGCGTTCTTTATGTTGAGGATGTTAGAGCATGCATTCACTGCACTTTGGAGGAATTGGGCTCATCCAAGATAAAGACCATGTATATGACAAAATTGTTGGATAAGAATGGTGTAATCAAACTGGAATTCAGACACTTGAAGGATCAAGGGTTTATAGATATTTTGGAGATGCCTGAATTTGATGATGAAATCATCTGGTATATGTTGAGTTGTGTTCATGGTAAGTTTATGTGGCTAGACCGACCTCATAAAATCGCTAAGGATGCCATTTGGGCAATTACTAGTTTACCTCAGGTTGGTCAGAGACGAGATAAGAAGAAAATCTCTAACAATGAAGTCACCAAGCTAAAAGGTGCTACATTTGATAATCGGTCTATGAGAATTAGCACAATCAGAGATAAGGATGTGCAATTTGCCAGCATGGTTATTGGGTATATGGTAACTCAATCTAATCGGTTGAACTCTGTTTCTAGTTCCTGTTTATACTGTGCACATAAGATGATCAAGGAAAATGAAAAATATGATCTTTGCTAGTGGATGTGTGATGAATTAATTTTGAATCTTGAGAAAATCAAGGGTGAGAAGAAGGGTGTATTCCAATATGGAAATCTTGTTGTTTGTCTGATGTTATTCTTTCTCAATGAGACATCAGGATCTAGAAAAAGGCAATGGGCCTTTGACATTCTGATAGGGAAACAAATCAAGGATGCCTTAAGAAACCTAGGACAGGACAAAGAATCCACCTTATGGGGATATTTCAAGGATTTTCAAAAGGCAATGAAACAAAGGGAAAGGGTACCAAAACACATTATAGATGAGTATTCTACTGAAATTTTTTTTATGTTTAAGAAAGATGAAACTCTCATGGAAGTTGTTCAACCTAGAACAGTATGGGTAACTAAGATGGGTTATGAAGTTGATGCACAGGTATTGGACTTATATGCTCAGATGCTTATAGATGCCCATGTAGATGAAAAGGAAAAGACTTTTGGCACTGCTAAGCAAAAGGAACTTGAAGTTCAAATAGGGTTCAATAAGAAGAAGAGGGAAGGTCAAATAAAGAAGGTAGGATAGGTTGTCTAGAAAATGTCCAGTGAAATCAAGCAGATTATTGGACTAGTAGAGTCATCTTCTCTGACAGCAGTTCAGGCATCACCGATAGCAACAACCGGCAAAGGTGTGATGAAAAGGAAGAAACCAGAAACCTTTATTGCCCTAGTTGCTTCTGGATCTGAAACTGAAGAAGAGCCCTCTAAGATTCCCAAAATTTACATGAGAATTCAGAGGAAGAAGCTTGAGGAAGGAAAGCAGCAGAAAATCAAGGTCACCCCTCCAGCAGCCCATAAGCAACCTGTGAAGGAGAGGAAGCCTACAGAGAAGAGGAAATTGGTCAAAAATACAGCTCCCTCATCTGGGAAAGAGAAGAAATATGAATTGGATAAGGCTCTTGAATCCAGTAAAAGTATAAAAATTATTCCTCCTTTATCTATAGATGAATTGATTGATCAAATCACAAAGGATGGAATTTTGAGAAATATACAATATTATCATGTGCATATGGATGATGTTGAGCAAAAAGAAACTGAGCAAGCAGTTTTGCTATACTTATATATATAAGAAAGCCTTAGTTGAGATAGAAAAGCAAATACCAGCAGAGTTCTATAATAAATTAGATGGTAGAAGACTATCTGCACTTGAGGAAAATAGGTATATAAAGATTTAGGAATTGTTAACTGTTTGTGGTGCAATAACTGAAGAGGAGATGTAGAAGTGCCTTGAATTTGCAAATAAAACAATTTTCCGGAGTAGGCACAGGCATGTTAGCTTAATGGTGAAAAGAGTGAATGAAATAGTCAAAGAGACTCATGAGGCATGGGTAAAATTCTTTATTGATAATCCAGAATTCTTCACATCACCGGAAGTTCCTCCTAAGTCTGACATTTCTGACATCCTGGTTGATGCTAGGGGGAAAGGCATATTAGGTGAAGACCCATCGGTTTTGGATAAGAAATTAACTGAGGATATTGTTAATGATTTTATGAGTCATTTGTATCCTAAAATACATACTCCCTATACATTATATATATAATGCAAGATATCCTAATTCATAGGCTTATGGTTCTCATGGCTCTAAAAGTCATCCTTCATGATTTCAACTATAAGATGAGAAAGTTTCTTTGGGAAAGAAATTTAGAGAAAAAAATAATAGCATTTGGTTAATTGGGATAAGATTTGTTAGCCAAAAGAGAAAGGTGGTCTAGATATGAGATCTTCCTTCCTTGATAATATACCTCTTGTTGTCAAATTATATTAGAGATGATGTGTGGAGGGACAAGCTTTATGGAGGAGAATTCCTAAGCTCGAGTACTTGAACTCAAAGAATCATTCTTCCAACCCTTGGAAAGAGTTCTTGGATATGGAAAATAATTAAGTTGGGTAATAGTTTGATTAAACCTAGCCTTTTTGGATTGTAAGGAAGGGCGTGTTATAAAAAAATTGCAATGCAAAATTATGTAGAGAAAACAATAAACAGTACACAAATTTGTATGGAAAAATTGGTAAAATTATGCCAAAAAAAAACTACGAGCAAAGATCTTTCATATTGTATTTCTTAGGAATTTTCATACATACAACAATATTCAAAATTATCCAAAAAACACGACGTCACATGCATATGACATCTAAGTTGGAGTCCTTTTCAAACCAAACTTTCTAAAAATAGAAAGTATGACTTGTAGAACTACATGTTGAAGACATGTCAATATTACTATAAATAGCAAGTCCCAAAAAACTTTAGCTTCGCTGAGCCTTTGATGTGGTAAGGGAAATGTAGCCAACCCCCTTGCAAACCCCTAGCCTTCAAGCCTTTGTCATGAAGTTTAGGCCTTTGGCCAATTTTGTCAAACACAACCTAAGACACTACTGGGGTACCCCATGTTGACTATTTGTCACTACTAGAATAACAATAAATTTGAATTCATATTCTGACAGGTTGACCATTCTCTTTTTTGGGATGGCGTGTGAAACCAACATAATCCTCTTTTTGTGGAATTTTCCAATCTCTTGGAATTAAAATATAAATATATTGAAATTGGCTAGAGTTATGTTTCTAATTTTTATTATGTAGTCTGTCATGTCCCCATCGTTTTGATGCAATTCCCACATTGCATTTGATGAATAAAGAAACTTAAAAATCTCTAAGTGTCAAAAGTTAATAAGGAAAAAGTAACTTTTATAAAGTTACTTTATAAGCCTAAGTTTTTTTTTCTAATAAAGGCTTATGTTTGAATAAAGTGCTATACGTACCTTTTAATAAAGTGGCCCCTTTAATGTCAATGCCACCCCTTTGCTCAAATCACTTAAATGACATGGCATGGTGGGACCCTTGTCATTCTTTAAAAGTCTTTAAGTCTTTAAGCTACGTGGACCCAAAGATGCCAAGGAAGATGCTTTTTTAGTTGGATTCCAATGGGATATTCCATTTAGAGTTACACCACTCTTTGGAAAAGGCTATTAGACATTTTGGAGGAGGGAATTGATATTATGTTATTATTTTATTTCTGATTTTCTCTGCTCTGCATTAGCAGCAGAAATTGCAAGTGTTTGGAGGACGTAAACCCTCATATTTGCATTGGTAGTGGAGGTGTACCCACTAATTTGCCCACCTGGGACAAGGATGTGCCTTGTCTAGGCCCATTGGGGGTCAATTTAGCAACAAAACCAGCCCAGCAATCACCATTAGGTATGATACACCAGTTCTGAGTAGTTTGTCTTGAAATTGCAGCAAGTGTGGGTTTCATAATTGTAGTTGTACCATTCTAAAAGGTTGTGCGTCAATTTAAAATTAAATGGAGGAGAATTCCTAAGCTCAAGTACTTGAACTCAAAGAATCATTCTTTCAACCCTTGGAAAGAGTTCTTGGATATGGAAAATAATTAAGCTGGGTAATAGTTTGATTAAATCTAGCCTTTTTGGATTGTAAGGAATGGCATGTTATAAAAAATTGCAGTGCAAAATTATGTAGAGAAAACAATAAACAGTACACAAATTTGTATGGAAAAATTGGTAAAATTATGCCAAAAAAAACTACCAGCAAAGATCTTTCGTATTGTATTTGTTAGGAATTTTCATACATACAACAATATTCAAAATTATCCAAAAAACACGACTTCACATGCATATGACATCTAAGTTGGAGTCCCTTTCAAACCAAACTTTCTAAAAATAGAAAGTATGACTCGTAGAACTATATGTTAAAGACATGTCAATATTACTATAAATAGCAAGTCCCAAAAAACTTTAGCTTCGCTGAAAAATGCCTTTGATGTGGTAAGGGAAATGTAGCCAACCCCCTTGCAAACCCCTAGCCTTCAAGCCTTTGTCATGAAGTTTAGGCCTTTGGCCAATTTTGTCAAACACAACCTAAGACACTACTGGGCTACCCCATGTTGACTATTTGTCACTACTAGAATAACAATAAATTTGACTTCATATTCTAACAGGGTGACCATTCTCTTTTTTGGGATGGCGTGTGAAACCAACATAATCCTCTTTTTGTGGAATTTTCCAATCTCTTGGAATTAAAATATAAATATATTGAAATTGGCTAGAGTTATGTTTCTAATTTTTATTATGTAGTCATAGGATGGTGTGAGGATTTGGAAATCAAAATCTAAAGATCTTTGGCTGGGTCAATAATTCTCTCCCCTCATTGATAGTTTAACTTATATTTTAGCATCATAGAAGATCTCTTTAGATAGGCATTCAAATTATCTTGGATGGGGTTTGAAAGGTTATAGGATCTACATCATGCATGTTGGTTATAAAACTCTTCTAAAAGAAAACCTAGAAGTTAAACTTTAAGCTTGGGGAAATGGTTTATCATCCTAAATGATGGCCTAAGGTTAATGTTTTCATGCGGCTTGCAATTTTAGATAAATTCCTTCATCAATTTAATCTTCAAAAATGAGAGGTTGTTTGTTTGAATAGATGTATTCTCTATATTCTCTAGTGGACATCTTCTTTTAGCTGGACACTTTCCTTCATTGTTTATGTTGTGATTTGTTGGCAACTTCATGGACTAATTATGAGTCTATCCAAGACTCTCTTGGATCAAACATGATCTTATTTGAAGCTAAAAGCCATAATTTGTTAGATGATGTCGACCTTGGTTTGATCTATTGAAATATTTAGTGGGAAGGAAATCAAAGAATTTGCAATGATACAAGACATATAATGGTTTGAGGCATAATAATAACCAATTTAAAACAAACCTATCAAATTTGGATTCAAGATTATCAAACAAATTCTTGGTGGTAATTCAATTTTTTTATCAAACTTAGTAATTCCTATGGCTTCTCCCTATGTTGCATCTTCCAATAATAACCCTACTAAATTGGAGTGCCCTCCAAAGTTGGTTAAAACTAATATGTTGAAGCTTCAAAAGACCAACCTACAAATGCAACATGCAAGTGTTTTAATCTAACTCTAAAATCTTGATTGGTGATTTCAAAAGAAAATATTCCCAACTTCTAACAAGGCTATCTAAAGATATCAACATAGTTATTCTTGGTTGCAATATTGTTAAATGGAACCATACTAATAGGAAAATAAATCAAATTGCTTTAAATCAACTTCCAATTGGAATGACATTGAAATTGACATTAGGAATAACTAGGATTCCCTTGTGTTAGACATGAGCAAAGACTTTAGAGATTTTGTGAATGTTAACTACAATGACTCTTTGGGTTTTTTATTCATGTGATGTGTTTTTTATTGATGTGTATGTTTTTTTCTTTTGGTGTTCTTCCTATTTATTTCTATATGACCAACTTTATTATTATTTCTTATTGGTTTTCCTATTAGTCCATTTTTTTTTAATATAAGGGAAATATTACTTCTAATACTCACATGTACAATCTCTTGAGAGAAAATGTGCAACTAGATGCTATTCATGTTGCAAATGGGTACATACACACAATGGCATCAGCATTGACATGTAATCCTCTGACAATCAACTAGCAATAGAATTCATTGCAAATACCATTTAATAATTGATTAACGAATAGTAATACATTAAAGTATTGTAGCCATGGAGTGAATTGCCTGCCTACCTTGTTTGTCTTTCAATGAATTATTGCAACATAGGTAAATATTTTAAGTAAATGTACAATATTTAAGAGAAAATCTGTAGTTAGGGATCACTTGTGGTACAAATGATTACATCAACATTATGTCACCAACATTGACCTATATACCATTTAACAATTGATTTCACTTATTTCAAATTGCCTTGTATGTCTTTGAAGAATGGTTCTTAAGTCTCAAATTATGGCCTCAAATCTGTGGATGACAATCATTTCAATTTCAAATATTTTATGCAGTTCTCACTTAAGATATTTTAGAGGGAGCGTTTTTTGAATTTCATGGCAAGTATTTCAAATGATTTCATTTGTTTGACCGACAAATGGAAATTGCCTTTTAATAAGACTTTCATGAAATTGTTCGAGGGAGCTAATATATCATGGAGGGCTAAAATTCTCATTGCTCAGCTTAGAACCAACCCTCACCAACTTTGATGTGAGACCGGTCAGTGGAAAAGGCCAATAGAGGCCCGTTTTGCAACACCAGGAGTGTGGAAACTGAAAAACATTTTATCTTGCAGTGTGAAGCACTTAAAGACAGCAGGGAAAAGTTTGTCAATATCTTAACTGCAAGCACGTGGTATAATTTATTCAGCGAGGAGTATATTGAGAAGCAAGAGCACTCATCAACTTAAATAGGCAAAAGTCTGATCTTCAGAAATCAGTTCAGATTGGATAGGCTATTCTTGGCCTTGTGAACGTTAAAATTCGTTTCTTTCTTTCTTTTAAACTTTTCTACCCAAAAGCTTACTGCAATACCCATTCATATCAAGTTCCAGGAAAGAGGGAACCAACATTTAAATTGCATAAACATTTTCAAGCAGACAAAAATCATTATCTGAATCATTATTATAATGTGGAACAATGCTAGCGAAGCCTTCATATCAAACAATTTGTGATTATGATAAGCTGTTTGATAACATCAAATAACTCTTTCATAAAACTTTTCAATGTACCAGAATTAATAGGGAGAATACCACAATCAGTTTTATTGAAGGCTCGCCAAACTGCTATTGAGTGGGCGGACTCCCTTGGATTTGTGGCCTATAGTATCTCCACAATGTTTTCACCCAAATAAGCTTTTTATAGGTAATCAATGTTTTCACCCAAATAAGCTCTCTATAGGTATTTCAAATTTGTGGATCTTTTAAATGAATACCATGTACCTAAGTAATTTCAGAACTAAAAAAAATTAAGATTCTCTGCATGTGGCCGAATTTTTATTTTTCGTGAGAATGAATATGAAGGCTTTGTCACTTCTCAATAATATGTTTAAAGAATCTGTCATTCAGCAGTTTAATTACTGCTATTTGATATAACTTTTCAATGGAACAGAATTTTTAACTTTCCATGATGTTAAAAGTTAACCATGTTTCTGAAAAATTGAAATGCAAAAAAGAAACAAACTGAAAAGATATATCATATTAATTTAACAATCATGAAAATTACCAGAATTTGCACTTTACAATTTCTTTACAATCTACAACAAAATCAGATATTCCAAGTAGATACAATGAACTTCTTGAACACAATACAGATAAATTTCTGTACGTCATATATCAAGCAATCGACACTATTGGGTCATAACATCCCTGGAATTCCGTGATTATCAAAAAACAGAAATCCTGCCATTGCATCTCACAAAATAGGGCATGCCCCTCTTTGAGAACATATGGTATGTTAATTTGAATCATTAGGAAATAGTCAAAAACTGGCATATTACAAGCCAGTTAGTATTCTCTGATCAAAATCAGTCTGCACACATATATATGTTGAGGTTCTTAATACATGGCATTTGCATGTGTCTACAACTCCTACCATGGGCACTTTATTCTATTGTCACTTCCATCAAACTATAGAGCTGAGAGAGCTCCAGGAAACAATCATCAAGTAGTGTACGTATCTATTGCTCACCCATGTCATCTGTTCTGTATGAAACCAAAGTATCCACTCGATGTATCTGCAGAAAGAAATAATGAAATCACTTAATTAAATCAAGCAACTAGTACAAAATGGAATTGTATATCATGCACCTCCCAAAACTCTAAGCAATGGAGTAAAGCCCTCCCATGCATTCTTCTTTGACACTATATGGGGATGCTACAAAATCTCAGGTTATAGAAAGAGAACTTGAGAATTGAGAAGACAAATGCACTTACACTAGTGTCAAAAGCATGCAATTTCACTACTTGAGCATTCTTTATCAGTCTAGCATCAGTCTCCAGCCAAGATACTGGAACTGATAAATCCCTATCTGTGTAGGCAAGTACATCAAATATGCCTGCAGCAAAGAAAGTAGCATTAATAATTATCTAATATATTTTCAAATGAGAGCAGCTCCTAGCAGATATTGTCAGGAGTACCATCCAGATATGATTTGATATAATTTAATTCAAATATTGCCCTTGTTTTTTCTTGAAAAGGGCGAAGCACATGCTATAGAATGTTTTCTTCTTTCTTCAGGGTCAATCTGCTGTGAATATAATTGTCATTCAAAGCCTAATAACCGCTCAAAATATCAAAGAAAAAATTGATGAGACGTGTACTTACATGGCTCATCAAGGCATGGGAGGTAGGTGATGCTAGATGTAATTTGGCGCATGATTGCCTGAATCTCTCTCATTATTTCTTTGTCACTCTTCTCTCTGGAGACACTGCAAACAGATAAAAAATTCTTATTTCTTTTCTGTCATTATAGAATTTGGAGAACAAAAGGAATGCATAGTCAAGAAAAACAAGTGCTTCTATGAAGATTGCACAATGACCAGAAGAGCACAAAGACAGAATATGTAAAGAGCACAATGACAGAATATGCATGGTATCACACCCTTTCTGGACGACTTCCTTATCTGTCTCAATATTGAAATTCCATCTTTCAAGCACCTCTGATGAGGCTTTGCTCATTATCACCAGAACAATTCTCTGCAGCTTTCCACACCCCAGCCACTCTGATCAAAACATTTCTAAGAATAAGAAACCAAAACTCATGAAGATTTCCCACAACCAGCAGCAAAATGTTCAAGAAAAGTGAAAATCAACAAATCATGAGAAACCTACAAATTTGAGTAGAGACATATCAGACGACACCCACATGCATTCCAAGAAGAGAAAACAGTAAAGAAAATAAATTTTTAGTCCCTCATATTTAAGGATCAACAAGAAAAGAATAAACCGTAAAACCAAGAATTCTCCATAAAATCCCTACATCATTTTGAATTCGAAGCCCTTAAACCCAAAATATAATAATAGTGAAACCCTGAAGGCAATCCAAGCACAGAGTGAACCTTACCACATCAAATTTATCATCCAAACCCCATTTCAAGAATCATCATGCATAACACGGAATATAGAAAGCTTATTACCCAAATAGAGAAACCCCAACCTTAATCCCTGATCCCCAAAATTCTCCAGAAAACCTCAAATTCAAATTAAAAAGTGAGAAATTCTCAACAAATCACTTAAATTTTTTCGAAGAATAACAACACATCTCAAACCCAAACTAGTTTTTTGAATATCAATGAAAAGAAATCTAAACCCAAGCATTCCCAAACAAGACCACCACCAAATTTCCAAAAGAACAGAGAAAGATCAAGGAATAATCCTAAACCCTTAGCCCCAATGTTGCCCACCTGCTAGTTGAGAAGTTATGGAGGAAATGTAAGCCTTGACTGCTTCATCCTGAATCAGCAGCAATGGAATGCCATATTTCCTGACCTTGCTGAATTGCTCTTCAGGATAAATGCCTCGATTGTACAGAATACTGTAAAACCCAGAAAAGTGGAAAATTGTAAACGGGTTTCTATAAAAGCCCTTCCAAAAATGTTCCAAAAGGTAAAAGACAAACCAGAAGTGCAAGAAGGAATGGATACCTGTTGGCTGCATAAGCTGTCCATTCAGTCAACACAAATCAATACAGCAGCAAGATTGAGTGGCATTAGTCCACGAAATTAATTACCATACAAATCTATTTAAAAAAACAGTAAGTTGGATTTGTGAAAGCTACAATGGAGTAATTTAGAGCCCTGTTTGAAGTAAGTTACCAAAGAACTCGCTGACAATGGCTGCAGAGCCCTTAAGAGTGATAATGTCCCTGGCGGTGCGTGCACAACTCATCTCGTGACTAAATAAATTGCGTACGTGCGCTGTTTCTAGTTTAAGATATGTTAAAAATCTAACGAAGCAAGAGCAGGTCAGACAAGGGCTTTAAATAAACAGTAAGAACCTTTAACGGCTATTTCCAACGCTCCTCTCAACTTAAATTATGTACCTTTTAAATTTATTATTAAATATTAATCCAGATAAATATATATACATAGTTATACAGTTATATATACATATACATGTATTTATTTTCATTCATATGTATATATACATGTGCTACATATATACATATATATGCTCTCGGAGTCAAAGTGTGCACTCAACAAATGCCAAATGGAATCCTAATGTAACGAAACTTGCAAACAAAAAACAATGTAAGAAATGAAACCAAAATAGAAGCCTTCAGTTAGAGATCGGTCTTTTCCTCAAGATGCATGCACAGCACACGTGTCACCACCGCCACCAAACAACAAATCAACTCACTCAAATTAAATTATGGTGCAACCAAATACATTTGTATAGACCTAAATATGTCCACATAAATACATATATGTGTGATTGTATACTTTTATATACATATACATGTATTTATATATATACATATGTCTCAATACAATTATATATGTATTTATATACATACGTATATTTATGTACATATGTATGTATGTATGCATATGTATTTACATGTGCGTATATATACAAAGTATTTATCTATAAAGAAATATCTAAGTATAGATATATATATTATATGCCTATGTATGTGCCTTGATTTTCTTCTAATTCCATTAATATACAACACTGTAACTGTACCCTTCCTGTCATACATGCTTGCATCCCTTCCCTCTTCAATTATTATACTTCTAATACACGTTTGTTCTCTTACAACTACTAGATATCCTTTCAACGTTCCACACAACAAGGTGATGTGGTTAAAGCCAAGAGGAAAGAAACAAATAGAATTTACTATCCAAAGAATAGAGTGGATATCTCCAACAAACGGCAAATGAAATGGTGCACACAACAAGCACCCGATATTGGTTTCCAAACATTGTTGGAAATGCAAACCAATCAACCTCAGCCAAACAATGTTCCCCAAACACCTCGCACTGCTCCTGAACTCTTCCTCCACACTCCTGCATTTCAACACACATTGTCTAACTTCTGAAAAAAGATTGACAAGTTGGGACTCCCACAAACGTGTTCTGTTTGTAAAGAAAGCTATGTGGGCATGATTACTAAACGTGCAGAGCATGTTGTTCTTTGCATGAGGTGTTCTACTGAGAGAGGCATTCACCGTTTCTCTTCATCAAACGATATGGACCCAGGTGAGCAACCTTTTATTTTAAAGCATCTTTCCCAAGTACAAGAAATGCTCATAGCAAGGGTTGCTCTTGTTTTCCAAGTTACTCATGCAAGGGGAGGCCAATATAAATATACAGGGCACACAATTAACTTCCCACAAGACATTTCAGAAATTGCTATTTCCTTGCCATGAAAAATACATAATTTAAAAATCCTTATTGTTCGTAGAACTAATTTAGGAGGGCTAAGGTATGAATGTTACGTGAATAGGTATCACGTCATGTATGCATTGAATTACAAAATTCAGCATGACCAATATCACAAAGATGTACTCATTGATATTGCTACGCTAGAGCTATTTCCTGAAACCAGTACTAATGTTTCAGATTTGTTACATAGAATTGAGACACCTCAAAAACAACCTATACAAAACAATGATGATACAGCCTCCACCGACCATACCGAAGATGCAGTGGAAAACACTTCCTCATTTATTCCATGGCTTCCATCCTTAATGCTTGAACTAGACGCAATTAGGACAATACTACATTTGGATACTACTGAGAACAATGTGATCCCTTGGCCACAAATCAGTTCCTCGCCTATCAATGAATACAATACATAAGGTTTACTTCCAATGGCATTTCCAACATTGTTTCCTAATGGATTGGCTTTGCCACTTCAAGCTAGACCAAAACATGTACATTTGCATGAATATGCTTTGCACTTAATTAAATATCATGATCAAAGATTTGGTCAACATGTGTGATTCAGATATTATATCTACAATCTTATGATGAAGCACCACTCCCAACAATTGACTGTTGTTTTCATAAAGAAATTTGGAAGATTTTCTTCCAGGCAATGTTCAAGCACTGAGGGAGCACTTGCAAAACACACCTTCAAATGAATTGCCTAACCACATCATGCACTATTCTGCTTCCTTACGTGGCACATGTGCATTTTGGAGCAAATCTCGTAGGGACCTTACCACAATGATAGAACAGTTGAGACCACCAACACTTTTCTTCATGTTAAGCTCAGCTGATACAAAATGGCCTAACCTACATAAAATGTTCCCAAACAGACCTCCAAATATTTTGCAATCCACTAGAAAACAATGTATTGAGAATCTTGTCAATAACTCGCACATAACCACTTTATACAAGTGCATCTAAGATTCCAGACATTTCGTGATGAAGTAATTGTCAATCGGTTGCATGCAACCGACCATTGGTACAGGTATGAATGGCAACACCGAGGGTCCGTACACATACATGGATTTCTATGGTTGTCAAATGCACCTAATATGGACAACCTTAATTGGACAGATCATGAAACCGTTCAATCAGCTAAAACATTCTTTGACCAATACATCACAGCATGGAATCCATGCAGTGAAGTCGATCGATCAAATAGGCAATATACACCTATTGTTTCATATCCATGCCTATCAAACATAGATGTCATTTTAAGATCTGATCCTTCCATAGACTATGCTGAATTAGTGAATGTTGTTCAGCACCATACAAAGTGTTCAGAGTTTACTTGCTTGAAAAATAAGAACACAACTCTTGAATATCATTACAAAGCACCTTCAGCTGAACAACAAAATTCAACATTGACAATAGACCAGAGTAATAGCCCATGCTATCAACCAGCAAGGAATGACAATCGTCTCAATGTTCACAACCCAACAATGCTAGCCATGTGGAGGTAAAATGTTGATTGTGTTGTCCTCATTTTTGTTTCCAAAAATGAAGGACCACTACGGGGAAATTTTTATGAAAAAATGAAAAAAATTACTCTATGGCACGCTTCTCGAGACAAAATTTTGACTAATCCTTGGACTGGCTTAACCCTTAGTTCATTCTCGAACTATGTTTCGAATTTCGTCCAATTCTGGGTTCGTTTGCTATGCCTTTCCTTCAATTTCGGGTTTTAAAACCTAGACTGCAGGTGGAGAATTTTCTTCAAACTGCAAGTTTTAATGATATTCATTGTTATGGTCTTTGTAGGGGAATTTTTGATCAATTACATGTGCACTTTTATTTTAAATATGTCACTTGTAATTTATTTTAAGTTTCCCCTTTGATGTTTTTATCTTTTTATTGTTTTTTGGTCATTTTTAGTTAAAATAGGGATTTTTTGGCTCAACTGCAAGTAAACTTGCAGTTTGGTCAAAAAACCCCTACTTTAGTGGTTTTTGCATGTAATAGGGATTTTAAATCCCCATTACATATGTGCAAGTGTTTCTAACTTGTTGTAGGGATTTTATTTCCCTTTTACAAGTATTTTAAACTTGCAATTTGCTCCAAAAAACCCGATTTTGCCTTGAAAATGCATTTTTGACAATTTTAAACTTGTCATTTGTCCAAAAAAACCCGATTTTGGCTTGATAAGTGAAAAAGTGAAAAATAAAACTTGCCATTTGTCTTAAAAAACCCGATTTTGGCATGTAAATGAAAAAAGTGAAAATAAAACTTGTCATTTTCTCTCTAAAACCTGATTTGCTTCATTTTGGGCAACTCGAACTTGTCAAGTGTCTCCCAAAACCCGATTTGCATGAAAAATCGATTTGTTGAAGATTTCAAAGCAATTTTTTGTGGAGATTTTTTAGGGAGGAAAGGCGTTTTTGCTTCTACCCTATTTTCATGCAATCATGAACATCTTTCATGCCAAATGGAGGTTATTTTGAATGGTTTTTGGAGCTAAATCAGCAAAAACGTGGTTCTTTTAATCCACATTTTGGGCGTTTTTTACTCCATAAATCTGCAGTCTCCTTAAGCGTTTTGCCTTTTTCTACCTAGGCATGGAGGGTGAGAGGATTTTCGCACCATTTAATGATGTCGTTGGAGTTTATAATGGTGGCCACGTGATTCCCTTTGGCAATGGTTTTCAACCTTTGGCAACGTTTTCAAACATTTGGCATCATTGCTTCTTCTTCCTCCTTAGGCGTTTTGCTCTAATAAACTTGGATGCACACTCTCATTGGCATTTTGGTCCTCCAAGTTTGAGATTGCTGCTATATTTATCAGTTTGGGGCATTTTTACAAAAAACATGATAAGGGTTTGATATCCCGGATTGCTCCTTTTCACCGGTTTTGCTTCTTCATTTCAAGAATTGTTGCTTTATTGGAGAAGCATTTTGCATTTTTAAGAAAGGTATGTTCTCTTTCCTTTCTTCCCTTCATTTTATTATTTTCTTGTTTTCTTTATTTTTCGTTATTAGTTGCATTTTTGGCATGTGATGTTCTTCCCCTAAAAATTGGTTTTTGTGAAAGAAATCTTCCCCTTAATATGCAATTGTTGAATTGCATTGTTCTTCCCAAAATTCCCTCTTAACTTGTATTCGGGATTTTTAATCTCGATTACAAGTTCACTGGAAATTCTTGTTCTTCCCCTACGATTAAGAAATTTAATCATTTTTGGTTAAAATTCCAAGCTTGAAAAGTGTGAAATACCCCTCCCTTGCAAATTCGGGTTTTAAAAACCGGATTACATGTTGAAAAGTTCTTCCCATTTTCATGAAAATGACTTTCCCAGATATTCCCATTTCTATCCATTCATGTTCCCCATATCCATACTTTCCATTTCCATCATTTCCCGCGAGTCAAAATCTCATTTTTCGTCCATTTCGCCATTTTCGAATTTACAAGTGTACTTGTATTCGGGTTTTAAAACCCCGATTGCATGTATGTCTTTTCCAACTTGTATACTTGCGAAAATTCTCCCAAGATCTGAAATTGGTCAAAGTCAAGATTTTCCCATTTCTACATATCTCCCCTCTTCCTCTTACAAAACCGTGAAATTCAGAAATCAAAGTTTTACCCATTTGAAGAAGGAAGAATGATATTTGCAGCTGACTATGATGTTGCCTTAACTCTTTTAAGTCTTCATCACAGCATTCCAGGTTCACAATCAATGTCAGATTTGTCAACATCTCCAACTCCAAAGAAAATGAAATACAAATATGACAAATACCAGAATGAGGTTGCACCTTCCCAGGTTTCTTCTCCTTTGGATCGCATCAGGGACACGGAAATAGGGCACGTTGATATGGCAGAATTTATCAACAGGGTAGAAGATCCACAGGATAACAACTTGCAGCGGTTGTTGGACAGCCATATCCATCATGCATCTTCCTTCCCAGTGGCTGCCCTAGAACCTGAGTTCGTTCTTGCATGTGCCCATCATTTTGATAAGGAATTAAGAGTCATCAAAAATGATGATGGTGAAGCTATAATTCGCCTTGATGCAGATACAATCGAGAAGGTTTTCAGAATACCTCCTGCACCTGTTTATATGGAAATCACCAAAGAAAGTGCTACAGAGTATTATGTGAAAAGGGAAAAAGACTGCAAGCGACACATCAATAGGTGGATCCAAGAACCACGTCCTTCCTTCTCAAGATGGGCAAAGTTGTACCATTGTGATTTCAAGTGGGAGATAGGAGACACCATCACCCTTCTCAGCAGGATGATGGGCCTTGAGCACTCCAATGTCTTTGAGCCATGGATGTATCAATTCATTATGTTCATACGGCAGTCGCATCACATTTCATGGGGTGAAATCATCAGCGATGCTTTGTGCGAACAACTTGCAGCAATTCCTACCACTATGACCTTCTTTATGAATTCTTATTTGGTATATTTAGCAGCGTCACTTAGACACTTTCCAGGTCTTTCTACCAAGGGTGATCACTCGCTTATACCAGTTTGGGAATATTATGACCAGTTGCCATTGAAACCCAGCAGACTGCATTTCAGAAGAGTCCAAGATGCATTCTTCGGATATTTCAAGTGTCAGTTTGACATGGATCTCAGGAACAAAAGAGTATCAGATGAGGCATGGGTCAAGGTGTCTGAGTATGGTTGTTTGTTCCTGCAATTTCCCACCTTCACCTATATGAGGATTGGATGCTATGATGGTCAACCATACATGCTTCCAAGATACCCAACCGATAAGATAATTCTTATGGAGTTGAGAAGACAGATCATGGTTGTTCATACTTTTCAGTCTGCTAGACACAAGGTTGGAATGGGGATCTCTAGCACAAACCCATTGAAAATTGGTCGATACTCCCTTGTCACATCTGTGAAGGCTAAGGCCATGGAGGCTGAATTGCAGGAAATCAAGCTTAAGAGGTTCAAACCTAGAGCTGATTTTGATTATAGAGGTATGAAGGAGAAGATCAAGAAATCCTTTGTGCATGTTCATCGCATTGAAGACATCTGGGTAGATCTCCACACGGAAGCCGAAGTTCTGAAGATGGATTACTGCAGGCTCACTGTTGAGCAAATTGTTGACTTGAACTTGGCGGATATCCCATAAGGGATGATCGATTACGGGCATATACTTGATCCTGAATACACTTCACGAAGGGTTGAGGAAGCTCCACTTCCTTTGATCCAATGGTCACACAAGGAGTGCGTCTCCATCCTTGACAGATTTCAGCCTATCTTGGTCAACACTAACGCATGGTTGAAAAGTAATGTTGTTAGACTTATCAAAATCAAGGTTGGTAAAGAAGATGATTCTACAAGGCCTCTTGGACGGAAGTCTGAGATTCAGATTGATAACAAGGAGGGTGCTTCATCTTCAAGCACAAGGATCAAGTTACGAGTTAGTCGTGTAGTAGTGCTTCCTCCTGAGGAGACGTCTACTCGTGGGAAGGAGAAATTATGGTTCCATGTTCAAGTGATCGATCTAGATAATCCAAAAGAGGGGTAGCAATCTGAGGATGCGCCTAAGTCTCCAGTTTCAGACTCGCCTCACGAGGTCATTCCTCCAATTTCCATTGAGATGCCTCTTTCTCCTCCTGATTTTCTTGTAGATGAGTCTCCTCAGAATGTAGTTCTCATTTCATCATACGAGCCTTCCCCTGATCGACAACGAGAAAGTGTGTTGAAAGTTCCTGAAGATAATCCCACTTGCATTTAGTTATCAGAAATTGATACTTCCACTTCTGGTTTTGAAGAATTCATGAGGCAATCTTCATGTCCATTGGTAACTGAGCAAATCGTGGTTGCTATTCAAACAGATATTCCTCCCAGGGTGACCACGGTAATTCAAATAGAAACTGCTTCTCCTTTGCCTATGGCTGCTACTGGAAGTGAATTGATGACTTTGCCTCTATGGCTTAGTTCTTTCACCCCAAAAAGGAAGAAGCAAGATATCTCACCTGATGCCTTTGACTACCAACAACTCAAACAGTCCAGATCCAAAGTTGCTAAGAAGGCAAAGACTATCTCTAGGGTAACTGTTGATAGCAACAAGATGAAAGTAGCTGAAATTGTGGAACCTATTGCAGATAAACCACTTGATGAAATGTCAGCTACTGATTATAAGGTTACAAGGGTAGAATTGGGCAAGCAAACACATGAGATCATTAAACATGATGCTTAGTTTTCTGTTGCTTCACTAGTGCAAAGGTGTGACGATCTTCTTGCAAAGAAAGACAAGCTAGAAGAAGAAAACCGACAGCTCATGGCAGCCATTCATAAAATCACAAAACCTGCTGCTGAAGGGAGTAACTCTATAGGTTCTTCTGGTTCCCAAGAATTGATTCATGGAGTGGAAAGGGCTGCTCAGAAAGTACAAGCACTGGATTCCTGGGTTGATCAGCTTCATGATCAATGTATACAAGTGGTAAAAGACATTTTTCAAATAATGTCTAAGTTGGAAACCATTGAGGAGAAACTGGATCAGACTTCTAACACTTTCAAAAAGAATCTGGAAAGTGTTGAGAAAAGTCTGGCAATCTGGCGTACCATGCCCCAACAACAGCTGAGTATTTTGCAGGAGCACGCCATCATCTCTTCCAGGGTCATGTACTTGGAATTTGAGGAACTCATGGAAAACAAGACCCTTGTTCTTAAATCCCTCATTGAGGAGATCAGTGATGCAAGGAGATTCCGGGATGAATTCTATCGAGATATTGTCTCACATTGTGAAAGGGCCTCTTGCAATATAGTAAGTCAGGATGGAGAGCTGAATCCAGAAGAAGAAGTTCTTGCTGATTTATAGATGAGGATTCATAATGAATGGAGGAGCAAACAATTCTCGGCAGCTTCAATTCAAGCATTGATGAAACACCAAGCCTTTTTGCATGAGATCCAGTCTATCCTAGATAAAGACAATTCTGCGCTCCTCCGCTGTCACAGCACTATTGTGAAGACTATGGTTGTTGCTAAGAACAACCATGAACCGAATCTCGAGGAACTACAAGCGAGCATCCGAAAATTTCAAGGATTTGTGTCTTCACAAAATACAACTTAAGTGTTTTTCAACACTTAGTTGGATTTTCCCTCTTTTTGTAATCTTTAGTTGTAATTTTGTTTTTACAAGTTACATGTAAAAGTATTTTTTGTAAAATGCAAGTTACACATTGCTTGCACTTTTGTAATTACATGTAAGGCAACTACAAGTTGTGTCCGATTAGGACTGTAGTTGGAATAAGTCTTAGTTAGTTAGTTAGAGTAACTCTTAGTTAGTTAATGAAGTCTTAGTTATTTATTGAATGAGTCTTGGTGGTTGAGAGAATCTCTCAAAATTAGTTAGGATCCTCCCACCTTTTTCTCAAGGCTCCTCTTCTATAAATACTTGAGAGGTCCATTGTAATTATCATCTTTTGGAAAGCAAGCAAAAACTCTGCCAAATTTATAGCAAGAAGTCTTTGAGCTTATGTATGTGGGTTGAAAGTTTTTGAAGAATAATAAAGAAGGATTACTCAAGTTTTGAGTCTTTGAGCTACATGTTTGAGTTTGAATCTTTTATTTCTTCTATGCCAAGTGTTTCTAAAGGAGCTTAGTCCAATCTGATTTGAAGTCTTTGAGCAACAAGTAGAGAAGATTAATTAAAATAGGAAACTCTCTTGAAGGAGCAGCAAGTCTTTGAGCTTGCGTCCATTCTTGAGAAAAATTATTGTTTGATAAGAAATAGCAGCAAGTCTTTGAGCTTGCATTAGTTCTTGTCTTAGTGTTGAAAGAATAGATTATTCCAGTCTTTGAGTTGTTATCTTTTATTCGTTGTAAAATTTAGTATAGCAAAGGGTAGATAGGACTTCCAATAGTCAAGTCTTTGAGCTTGATATTGATGTCCTGTCCCGAAGGAAGTGACAGAAGTCTTTGCGCTTTCAGGAAACTTCATTTCCTTTCTCTCATTTCACTTGAAAGTAGTTACTGTTGTTCACTTTCAATCGCTATCCTTTTCTGTGAAGAGAAAAGGATATTGTATTTCTTGAAGAAAGAAGGAAGACTATTGTCCCATCTTGTTTTTATTTTAGTTTTAGTTAGATAGGGGGAGCCTTCCCTTAATAGGAGAGTTTTTACTCATGTGCTGTGGTTGAAACCACAATTTTGTATATTTCCCCCAAGTGTACAAAATTTGCAACCAACAGATTGCCAACTTGTTTGCTCAAAAAAGGCAGTGCTCCAATATATTTCTAAATATGCATCAAAAACTGAACATAAATCAGAGATTTATACTGACATGCTCAAACGAATTGTTGCATCAACAAATACAAAAGATACAATCCTCTTAGCATATCAAAGATTTATGATTGGCAGTATTGATGATAGGGACATTAGTGCTTAGGAAACTTGCCATATGTTTCTCAAACTCCCTTTGATCTCCTGTGCACGTCAATTTGTCACCCTCAATGGTGGCAAAAAAATCTTCCAACGTATAACAAACTATGATGAACCTTCTCAGGCTTCCATTTCTTTCATTTTGGCCTACATGAAAAGACCGACCGAGTTATCTAATGTTACTTTGCTTCATTCGGCCCAGCAATACACATACAGCCAACATCGCAAAAAAAGTAAATGGCAAAAAAAAAAAGAAAAAAAAAAGCCATTGTAAATGTCTTCCCCCAGTTCAAATCCTTGCCTACAGAAGATGACAGTACATTTGAATCTTTTTGTTGGAGTGAATTTCTTTTGTACAAGTCTTTCCACAACATTCCTCTACACATAGGAACATCAACTAATGAAGTTATACTGAATTGGAAATATTTTCATAGCACTCATTACATCTTATGGCATGTTAATGGTATTGGTGCAGTAGCACCTCATGACTAAGATAATAAGAGAAATAAAGGCTAAAGGACACACATGATAATGTGACCTTTCAATCTATGTAATAGAGTAGTCTTGTTTGTTTGATGTTTGATTTGTTTGTAATAAACCCCACCTTGTTACCCAATGACAAGGATTTGGAAAATTGATAAGCCACCATGGGCATATGGGCCTAGGGGTATTTGGTTGAGTATTTTTATAGGTGTTTATGTGTTGGAGATGTCTTAGAAAGGTTTATGACATGTAGAAGCACCTCTAGGTAGTCGGATTCAACCTATGTCAAAAGCTGCTCAAACTTGACAACTTTGTTGACAACTTTTGGTTGTAAATAGAAACTTCTTTCCAATGGTCACCTTGGTTCAAAAGGTGGTTGATAACTATTGAGGAAGGTATAAAATTCCATCCCCAATCATCATTGATGAGGAGAGAATGAGGGGAGAATGACTTTGTAAACTTTGGCATCATTGAAGTAATATATTTCTGAGAATTTCCTGCAACTCTGTTATTCTACGTGACCTCAGATGTGATGCATCTGAAAGGTGATTGGCCACTCTAACACATCCCACTAGTTTCCTAGTTCTCCAAGATAAGGAAGAAGTCGACAAATTTCTGGAAGGGTCCTAGATTTGACAATTTTGTCTAGGGTTTGCAAAGAAATGGCCTTACCTTGTTGATCCTTCATTGGTGGTTCACGGCGGTGGAGGGGATGCAAGTATGGCCAATGTATTTTAGGATTTTAAAGGCCCTTTGTAGGTTAGGACCAGTTGGAGGCGAGGGTTTGATGCATTAAGGTGGGCAACTCCATGCGGCCACCGGTAAGTGTAAACAAACAGGTCTCACATCAGGGGTTAAAGGTCTGATCATGGCCTAAGACTTAGGAATTGGTGTATTTACAATGGATTAAGAGTATCCCTTGTGTTTTTTTGGTGAGTTAAGGTCTGTGTCTATACAATCCTTTGCAAAATAGGCCTAATTGGACTATATCGGTGTCCTAACCAAGTAGGGTTTGGATTCTTGTATTCCCTACCAGTAAGAACCCTTCGGATATGTTTTGTAACTCCCAAAAGGGTATCCAAATTTGGGATTTATTGTCTAGTCTTTTGGAGAAACAAAGAGTTAAGTATAGAAAACCGGTTTGGCAGGGCTACTAGGTTTTGTAGACCTTGTTGCAGCAGTTATCCAAACCGGTAAAGGGAACCTGAACTCAATGATTGAAGGAAGCCTCCCTGACCTAGGGGATTTCAAATCAAACCTTAATTAGCCATTGTTGCATTGGAGAAGGGACCAAACCATTGCTGACCACAAAGACTTTGTACTGGTAAATGAAAGAGACCTTGTACCGGTAGTCTTTTGTTTAGAGAAAGGGATGTGGGACTTGTCAAACTGATGTTCCTTAACCCCTGGAGTATTGTGTGATTGCTAGGGTCATTGGTGTGCTCTTGGATTAGGGGAACCTATCCTATACCGGTATTGGGACCTCTACATCAGGTATCCAACAACATTCCACTCCTGAAAATGATGAAGACCGACACTTAGAAGATATTCCACACTCTACTAATCAAGAACTTTACAAGTGGGAGTTTCTCTCATAAATGGGTGCTTCAAACAACTTTGATGTGACTACCCTTCAAATGCTTGGCAGACATGATTATGACCTCCACTTTAATTGGAGTGCATCCCTGCCTAATGAATTCCTTCATAGCATAGCTCCTTAATTCATTTCAACCGAAAAAAGTCAATCGGTCGCCACCCTTGGCAACATTCACTCAAGTCACCCCAATACTTTTGAACTTGAATCAAATCGACAACTTACACTTGATATTATATCCTCTCACACTGCACAAAATTTGAATGCCTCACCATTACGGTTGATCATCCAAGGCACAACATGTACTGGGAAATCGTTCCTTATTGACTGCATATGAAATAAGCTAAATATTAGTTTAAATCCAAAAGTATACTCATTGCTTGTGCTTTCACCAACAAGTGTGTATGCATATAACATTCAAGCAACAACAATCCATGTTGTGCTCCACATACCTATTCAAGAATATCGTCCTTTAACATGGCATTCCTTATTAATGTTTCAAGAGAAATGCAAGCATTTACGGTACATTTTGATTGATGAAATGAGTTTCCTTGGCCTACAATTACTCATATAAGCTAATAATAGATTGCGACAAGCATTTCCCACCAGACAACATGAACCATTTGCAGGCCTCTCAATTGTGTTGGTCGGCGACCTCGGCTAGTAGCCCCCAGTTATGGGCAAACCATTTTATGTACATCCCACTCAACAATGCTCACTTTATGGCACCCCTTCACTGATATTGTCACCTTAGATGTTTCTTTCCACCAACAAGGTCTCTCCACATCACAGATGCAATTCCACAAAATTTTGTTGAATGTACACAATGCAACACCAATGCAATCAGACTGGGAAACTTTGCAGATGCGCTCAACACATGCCTTGAGTCTTGACCAAAATAGGTATTTTGAACAAAAAAAACATTTATTTGCAACCAATGTAGCTTCAAACTCGCACAATATTAAAATGTTAAAGCAATTGCACTTACCCATTGCATGTGCACCAACAATCATAGCAACACAGAGAAACAAACAAAGTGACCAAGATGAGAAGCTCCCATTTGAAATTCTTCTTTCTATAGACCAGCAATTCATGCTCATTGCAATTTTATGGATCGAAGTTGGTCTTGTCAATGGTGCTTTCAGACAAATCAAAATGATTGTTTACAATGCAAGTTCTAAACCACCGGACTTACCAAAATATGTTGGTGTCCTTTTCTAATATTACATTGGACCGCCATGGGATGATGCCAATGCAAAATGTTCCCATTCCACCAATTACTAGAGGAAACTGCACACATATCCCACTAACGATGGCTTGGGGTATTACTATCCACAAATCGCAAGGACTCACACTAGACTTTGCAACAATTGACATTGGAAAAATAGAAAAATAAGGTCTCACGTTCACAGCACTGCCTCGATTAAAATCAATTGAAGATCTCCGAATTTAACCAGCCTTCACTTACGAGAGGTACTCCAAATTGCAAGGCAGTCCATCAACCATTTCCAGAAAGAACGAAGAAGCTCGTTTGCTTACGCTTTCTGAGATCACAAAGACAAAACACTTGCAAAAATTTCCAACACGGGTACTGCAAGCACAACGTCTATACCTTTTTGCATATCGTATAGCTTATTTCATACATTTCCACACGTCATAACACTTGCATCTTGTAGGGTCATCAACAATTGTGAAAGGTTCCATCGCAACAAGAAAACTACAATTTTGCATACTTGTCTTTCTCATTGCCATTCACATTCAAACAATACAGGTTTGCACAGCACCTCCACTCACACTCCACATTGTTCTGCTTGCTTGTTTTTACCTTCTTTTTATTGTTTACTTCCTACACTTACAGTATCTCATGTCTTGCTAATACTTCTCTCTTATTCTCATCCTTGTAGGCCATCAAAAAAGATCGTTTTAAACCACACATGATACAATGCTATCTCGATCTATTTGACCTTCCACTTTAGTAATGCTACCTTTTGCTTGCACTTCTCATCTTCTTTGCAAATTTAACAACCACAACAAATTTTCGTCAAACATAGTGTCCACCTCACTTTCAACAACTCTGAATGCCTTCCTTTCATATTCTTTTCCATCTTCTAATTTTTCCACTTTCAATTATTTAATGCACCTACAATGTTCTAATAAAATTTTAATGCTCACAGGTACACAACGATGACTTTGATACAGTCTACAACATTGTCCAACGACAAAATACATGATCAACACAACCTCAATACAATACAATACAACATTCAAATTACAAGGCTTTCTCCAATTCTACATCAAATGTCTTTCTCACAACAGCAACTCCTCAATGCTTTCATTCAGCTTTGCAACCAACATATTAGATAACTTTGATTATGTACTTCAAAAATAAATACCTTAAATGGTTGTATAACATGTTGGCAATACTAGCATGGGGGTTGGAGGGTGGATAATTTAGATTTTGTAGGACCAACACATCAAATTGGTTGGGTTTTATACAGTCTAAAATAGTCTTCTTTTATAATTTTGTACAACAAAAAACATTGTAATAAAATATTTATATTCCTCTATGGTACTGTACATCATGCCGCCTTCCGCAGCATGGGGGTTGGTGGGTGATTATATTCAAATTTTGGGACCAACTCAAAAACTTTGGTTGGGTTATGTACAGTATGACATTTTCAAATAATAAAGTTTTCCCTTCTTTTCTCCACAAATATCTCCATTCAAAATATTGTATGATGATATTACATACCTACTCTTTACATACTTTATGCTATGTTCACTTGGCTTTATTCAAATTACAACTAACTAATTCTCACCTATCGGCATCCTATTGCAGGCACTCCCCCTACAACTGCTAGTTGTATTCATAGTTGATAAAGCATGGTCACGGGAATTTAAATCCTTGTATCAGTATGCTCTTGGATTATTCCACTTACATTTTTCTTTTCTTTCTAAGAGGCTTTTGAAATTAAATTTTGGCAATGCTTCCTTAGTGAACTTAATGTATCATGCATAATGAGTTTGAGGTCTTTTAGAGAGGTACATACTTATCTAATATGTTATAATACTAATGGGATATTTTGTTTGTGTTTTATCTTTAGAGTAATTTATTTTGTGGAAATGAATTTTACTATAAAAAATCAAATAATCTTTATTTCAAATTTAGAAAAGGTTCTTAAAGAATCTATATGTTCTCATAGCTTAAGATGACATTATTAGGTGGAATAAATGTTGGGAGGTTTCTTTGATTGAATTCAAAGGTATCAAGTCAATCCCTATCTTCTCGGAGCTCTCAATCTTGACACATAGCACAAGAGGACATGGTATGAACAATATATGTGAATGTAAAAGTAGTCATCATTGCAAGAGAGCTAATGGTAGATGTAGACACCTAAAATTGTCCTCTCCTAATTAAATAAATATTTTATTTATTTAATTATTTTATCTTAAGCCTTTTATTAATTAAATAATTATTTATTTATTTAATTAATTCACTTATCCTCTTCTAGTCTTTCCTTATTTAAATAAATTTATTTATTTATTTAAATTATTTTTCCCTAAATTATGTCCCACTTCCTCTATTAATTAAATAGATCTTTATTTATTTAATTAATTCATTAGTTTTTTCCCTCCTTGTCATCTATCTCTTAATTTTCCTTTAACTACCCTCTTATTATTTTATTATTTTTCCTACCTACCCTTTAATCTTAGCCGACTATTTATTATTTCACCTCTTAATCTCATCCTTCCATTTTCTAAGGTGTCTTCTATATAAGACGATACTTTCATCCTTATCAATCCTAATCTAATAACCCAACAATCTTTATGCAATCTAGCCTTCAAGCAATCAAGTGACTTTACAACCATAATTTTGTTCTTTGTTGAGCTCTTGTGCATATACAAAATGTGAGAGCAAATATATCAAACAAGATCAATGGAGATAGGAGACAATGGAGATCAAACCCTGCTTGGCATGTGAATGGTATTATCATCTTCTTTGTTGATTTCCATGTTCTTGGGTTTCTTCATTGGTGTATGGTGGATTCTTGATTGTAGATCTAGGATTTTTTGTGATTGGATCTTTTGTAGTTTTGCAATAGTTTTGATCTTCCAAATTTCACCATATACAGTAGAAATCGTGTTGCTTTTCCTTTTACTAGGAGAAAATCAATGTTGATCCACAACATGAGATGGTAATTGAGGTTGAGATGGATGTTGGTACTAGCATGAGCTTAGGGTGGAAGGTACCAAAAAGCATAAATATTAATCAATGGATTGCATTCATGCTTCACCATCTAACTCTCTATGTTTATTTTGATTTATTCAAATCTATTAATAATTGTAGAGTGGACTTTCCTTTACATCAATTTGCACACATTTTTATGTTCTTGAGTTGTAAAAGGCCTTAAGTTATGTGTCTAGAGCCATGTATTTAAAGGAATCATCCCATTTCATTTTAATCATCACATGATCACATATTAAAAAAATATCATAGGAAGCATATAAGAAAAATAAGGCAGCACATTTGTCACTAACTACTATAATTTTAACTACCAACTCTTTCTCTATGGCATCATCCAATACCTCTATTTTTTTAAACTGTCACTATTGAATTTCCTTAGGGCTTGACTACTAAAGTTAATTGCTCTTCCCCTTTATGATAGGAAATCCAATAAATGTTTTTAGCACAAGCCAAATTTTCCTTATACAAACATAAATCAAGTGAATAAATGATACATGTATTAAAGTTCAAATTTCATAGAGGATGGAATCATATGAGAAGCGCTTAATCATATGTGATTATATCCCTCCATGAATCCATCCTTAATCTCTTGGTAATATCTTTCTTTTGAAAGTCTATATAAAGATGCATGCAGTGATAGATAATAATGTTTTTTATATATTTATGATTAAGCTTGAAATAAACTTACTACTAATGATTTTTCATGAACATGTGTGTGTTTTGGATATATAACTCTATTAGCATAACATGAGTTTCAATTTTATGCTTTTGGACTAAAATATAAAGTATTTGGTTGTATTTTATATTTTAGTTTATAAACCATTTGAGTTTCAATTTTATACTTGATATCTAAAATATAAAGTATTTGGTTGTATTTTATATGGACTAAAATCTTATGAAAAAGGTGCAAACATTACCTTTTGAGTATATAAAGCTATCATCACCTACAAGAAGAGGAAGATCATTGCCAAAAAAAATTCCAAAGAGTTTCAATGAGAAAATATTATACACCTCCAATAGGTAGGCTTCCTCCTTACGTTCCTTAAGATAAATCGTATCTAATTTCTATTACTATTCCTAGGAATCAAGATCTTGTTACATTTAATAGCTCAAGAAGTCCATTAAATT